>NC_134572.1:116883708-117121208 GCF_050947875.1 Dermacentor variabilis | reverse complement strand
AAAGATACGTCGACTGGCCGTCTAAATCTTAAAAACAAAACACACACACAAAAGAAAGGCAAACACGCGAAAAAGGCAAAATCGTGAAAGGCAGAAGAGAACTCTACAGTTAAGATATGGAAGGCTCGCCAGTACCACGTCCATCCCTAACGTTGGTTGCCGACCTGTTGGCCTATCGTCAACGTGAAGCTCACCTGGCCTACAGCCACATAAATGTCACCTAGGAGTAGATGCCGGAGGTAAGAGCGAGCATAGCCAGGGAAGAGACACATTTTTTCGGACTTTTATACATTTGTTCACAGTGCTACATGCGTTTTCAAAAAAGAAAAAAACCCGATGAGACCCTTTGCGAGTCGGGAACTGGCACTGTTCAAGTTCTGTGCATTGCCAAAAACATTCGCCCGTAAGCACGGTCCCTACTGTGCAGATGTCTCGAATTGTCTTTAACA
Source organism: Dermacentor variabilis (assembly GCF_050947875.1). NCBI lineage: Eukaryota > Metazoa > Arthropoda > Arachnida > Ixodida > Ixodidae > Dermacentor > Dermacentor variabilis. The sequence goes on along the minus strand of NC_134572.1, from coordinate 117,120,759 downwards.
CGCCACTTAACGCTCACGATTCGCTTAGCCACAGCGACCCACGTTTCTTCAGGCATTTGCCACTGGATATCGGTTGTTTTTATCGACTGATTCACCCTGTCGCCACTTCAACCAAAGCGGCTTTATTTACACCTTTGTACTCAGTAGCTACAACGATAGCAAGACGTTAAGTGCCTTGAAAATGCTTTGCAATCTTCAAATAGAGACGTATTCCCGTGAAAAAAAAAAGCTACATATTGTCTACAAGGCAGGAAACAATATCCGGCAACGTGCCTTGTTCTGTGCTCATCCTTCACTGGATCTTTCCTTGGTCACGTGGATACGTATATAAACGCACATTGTTTATTGCGGCGGGAAGACCTATCGGCTGCTTAGAGAGTGATAGGCAAAATTAGCGGACTTCACGTACAGCTCGGTGCGTTCAAAACCCCTATGAGCACTCGAGGCGCGTTGTGCGCGCTGTTTGTGTCACAGATAACTGCGTGCGCTCAAATTTATCCTATCGTTCTTCGATTTCAAGGGCACGAGGAAATAAATGGACTGCGCGGAATTCAAGACAAGGACGTAGTAAGGCACACAGGCAATCAAGACTGTATAACTTTCAACTAACCTTATTCTTCATCGCTGGTCAATATATGTCTTTAGTCACGCATGCGCGAAACATGTAATCACATTGTCACTACCACAGATTAGAGCATGCAAGCCGCGCAAAAGAACACTTCTCGCTGTCCAATAAGGAAATAGCTGGGTCACTTACGCAAGCCTCCCCTCTAAGAGATATACAGAAAGTTTCCATCAGCTACTGGGCATTGGTATCTTGGCTTTTACCCAAGATCTTTATTTTTCGGAAATCTGGAAGACACATGCAAGCTTGACAATGCGCAGGCAAGTGCGCATTGCCTTTATTTCTGAAAGTTCATGTTCCGTTGACAATGCGCACTTGCCTGCGCATTGTCAAGCTTGCATGTGGGAAGGCTTGCGTAAGTTGCACACCTATTTCTTGAATGCATAGTGAGAACTATTTTTCGCGCGGCTTGCTGTAATCTACGGTAGTGACGATGTGATTCGTGCAGGTGCGACTAAAAGCAGATATTGACGAGCGACGAACAATAAAGTTAGTTGAAAGTTAGCATTTGTCCGCGTCCTTTACTGCGCCCTTCTCTTGAATTCCGCGCACTCCATTTATTTCCTCGCAGTATGAACAAACTCGTCAAACAAGTTTTATTGAGTTCAAGTGTGGGTCTGCCGATGTCACAGCGAAAAGCAGCCTCTAGAGTGTGTTGTGGGCGCGTAGAATGTTTGCAGATTTTTCACTTAGCATGTAGTGGCACTTTCAGGCAAAATGGCAAACGGAGGTTTTCATTGCAGCTCGCTGGATGCTGATATTGTCACCGATTCTGTACTTGCTACTTCGAAATCGTTTTTTTTTCAAATGCGTGGCTGACAGTAGCAGCTAGCGCGTATAAATTGTACTAACCTACTTCTATTCAGACAAAATTATTTATAATGGTATCTGAAAATGTACAGAACAACGCGACAGAGAACCCAAAGGAAGGCTAGCTACAATACTACTACTACGACCACCACCAGTAATAATATTGTGAGGAGAAGGAGGACGACGGGAGGACGTAGGACCTCAAATTGTTTCTTTGCGTATGATGCCGCGAGTAAAGTACTCGCCCGTGCTAACATTACCCACAGAGCGCAGAACTTGTAGCAGAATGAGCAGCAATTACATGCGGCCGGCGGCAATTCGAAAATGGCAATTCTTAGAAAAGGAACAGTTGAAATAAAACACGGCTTGCACTGTATTTTGCCGTGGGACGGACACAATGTAGTCACCGTGCTACTGCAGACAACATCGACATTTTTTGGCCGCCACATTGCCTCCCCTCTCTATATATATATATACATATGTACATATGATATATATGATATATATATATATCATATATATATATATGAATGCTTAGTGGCTATGGAGCTGCGCTGATAATCATGAGGTGGTGGGATTAAATGCCAGCCGCGCGGCCGCATTTCGATGCCGGCGATATGCAACAACGCTCGTGTACCGTGCATTCAGTCTAAAACTGCGAAAGATACTTCTACGCAAAATTTCAGAGCGAACTGCGGCCAGTGGTTTAGACAAGGAGCGAGTTTTACCACGCTTTTACTTACGCAACAGTCAGTGTATTAAAATGACTGATTTTCATTACTTTGACTGAACGAATCTTTCAAGCAAGGTTGATCATTATGTGTAGGCTGCTCTGTTGGTTCTGCAAATAACGGACCAGCAGTGCATGCATCGTTAGACCGCATTGTTGCGACTACCAGCTGCGTCCCAAATGTCGTGCATTTTCTTCCGTACAACGTCATTCCACACTACGGCGCTTCTCGGCAGCTTCTCGGCGATTGCGAACATTATCCTTATCGAATGTCATCGGCGATATCTTTAGCTCCTGCTCTATCGAGCATCAAGTAGCCGCTGCTTATCATCCAGACAAGGCCTTACAGAACACCTTAACAGAACGTTTACTGATAAGCTAGCCATGCTAGCTATATGTACCTTTCCGCAGACTACCGGGACTTTCACTTGGACCACCAGCCGTCCGCCTCACTGCTCTTCAAGATTCTCAGAAGTCTCCTTCCGATAGGCAGCACAGCGACGTCCAGTTTTCACCTGGTTCTCTCATACTCTTTCGGTCACGACCTCGTCGCGTCCACCTATCAGAAAAAATAACTTCTGTCACGTTTTCTTTAGGTCCCTACCGAATCCTATGGCACCAGCACTTTGAAAAATCCCCCATTGGTCTCCTTTCGGGTGTATTGGTGAGATTTCTCCCGCTGACCTAAATCACCGTCTGTGCAGTCAAAAACCGATGTCGTTAATCACGCCCGAAGCCCTACGTGTGAGCGTTCCTTGCGCCACGTTAGCTTGCTCTGGGACGACGCCCCGTTGCCAGCGGGGTAGTGCAGCAATGAAGAAGACCAAGGCTAGCAAACTAGAGACAATGATGATGACGTTGCGTGATTGCGGTTAGTGGTTTCCCAGGTCATGCTTTAAGGTGAACGTTTGAACCGTCTGCGTCGTTCGGGCCTGCGTTCACTAAACAACATTCGTGCCTGCTTTTGCCTCGGAACAATAATTGGATATCTTCCACAATTTAGCAAACGAGCCACTTCTTGTCCCAATTAGTTTAATTAAAAGGTCACTTAAAGGTTGCAAGAATGAACCACTGAAGGCCTCGAATTCGCACGGCCTCGTATTATTGTGCGCACACGAGGCGGCATATTCCTACTTACTTGCCTAATGTGCTCCATCTTGCCTATGCTCTGTGCGGTGCAGTGGAATGTAAACGGGTCGCATTATTTAACTAGAACAAAAAACCAGAAGAAGCTCTCCTCTGCGTCCGTCGCGGACCATACTCTGCGCGACGCCGATGAAATGAAAGCTTCATCTATAAGCACGGTACGCTGAAGCTTTGTACGCTTGACAGCCGAGCCAGAACACACACCCAGCGAGAGGTGAAAGCAAAGTAGGAATAGCGCGTTAACAATTCGTCGTGACACGCTTGTCACGAGGCAAGAGCGTCCGATATGTCAAAACGTCTGCGTGACGCATAACTCGTCATGCTAGCGATCGAGATTAGAAGCGTGAACATTGCCGAGCCTCAGCTATAGGCAGTGCTCTGCGCGTAGCCTTCTAACGAATGACAAAGCGTGTGCCCTGGCCATTTTAATGTCGTCTTATTCAATGCGTGTCTCGAGAGGCTTGTGTCAGTGACGCTGTGGTGATAAATTAGAGCGTCATAATGCCTACTGGCAGCTGCAAGGTGCCTGTATAAACACGTTTTTGCTGCCTATTTTAATATATGCATCTCACATGCTGGTGCTCCGGAACATCAGGGGAAACAAGTACACCTGGAACTTCCCAAGGCGGATAAGAATGCTCTGGTTTGAATTGGTATAACATATTGCACAATTTTTTATTACGTCTTAAGGCTTGGAGGGTCTCCAGAAACTGAAAAAAAGAAGACACCGCCCAGAGCCAGCGGGGTTGCTAGTCCAGATGCAAGAAAATTAAGAAGGCCCAGTGAATGTCAAAAAGACACTCCCTCGCCAAAAGAAAAACTGGTCTCTCTGGTGCCAGTATGTGGCCCCTACCTGCCTCATGAAGTTTACAATTAACTCCTAGCCCTCAATCCCCACTGGCTCTGAGCACCTGAACAAGGCGGCGTTCAGACCTGGGTTGTAGCACAGGGTGCGGATAATCTCTCGATCCAGACAGGCCGCCATTGGAAATTGCACCTGGTAACATTCAACACGCGCGCCTTCTCCAGTGAAGCTAACTCAGCCAGGTTCTTTGAGGAATCGTCAGGCATTACACGGGAATAATTATGTTTAACGAGGTTAAGACAACTGAGGAGGCTCATATACAATGCTGACTAATGACCACGTCTCCCGATACAGAGGCCTTCCAGATATGAGACAATACGGGGCAGGATTTCTAATTCATAAGGACATAAAGGCGACAGTGATGAATTCCACAGCACAAATGATAGCGTAGTAGTCATCGTAACACAAATAAATAGTAGATATAAATAAAAGACAGAACAAGCGTACGCTTCAACGTCCATTCATGATGTTGAAGAAGTAGAACAGTTATATGAGGGCGTTGGATTAGCAACGACAAATGTGAAAGCTGGGTATACTGTAATAATGGGCGACTTCAGTGCGAAAATGAGCAAAAAGGAGGCTGTATAATAGACACTTGGAAACTATGGCATCGACTCTAGGAGTAGCACAGGAGTTATGTTGGCAGAGTTCGCGAAAGGAATTGAGGGCGAACAATGAATACCTTCTTTCGGAAGCGCAATAACAGGAACTGAACCTGGAAAAGTCCAAACAGGCAAGCAAAAAATCAATAGATTTCGTGCTCTGTGCCGACTAAAGCATCGTGCACGATGTACAAGTGTTAGATATAGTAAAAGGCAACGATCATAATTAGTGAAGTCAAGGATCGCTCTAAATATGAAGAGAAAGGGCAAAATTAGTCTAGAAGGAACAGGCCAACCAATAGAGGCAGTCAGGGTAAAACCAGATGAACGCAGGCTAGTGCTTGCGAACAAATATGAGATTTTAGAACACGAAGATAACAGCGAGGTCATAAATGAGACCGTAACTATTAAACTTCCGGAGTCTGCAGTCGAAGTCATCGGTAAGGAACTTACGCAGCAAATAGGCAAGCTCTTCCACTCAACGATAGCAAATCACGAAACAACAAAACGTCTAACTACAATGGTGGTGCTTCTTCCAGTTTCGTATGCATTGCCTCAAAACCTTCTTTGTTGTTCAAGCTTGCTAACTAATTTTGAAAAAGGAATTCCTTACGAAACTGCAAAAGTGCTTAAATACTGACAGAATGGAAGAATATTTGTCCTTCAGCAAACGTCTTTTAGCCTAATATTGACCGACAGGTTGAGCTAATACATCGAAGATAAAAACTGACTGACCCACTTACGCTAATCCCCTGAGAGGGGACCAAGGAAAGGCTCGCTTGAAAGCTCGGCAGAGACACTTACGACTGCTTACGTGTGGGAATGCTGTGGGAATGCACTATAGTCCCTTTGGTGTGATGTTTTCAACGCAATAGCGTTAAGTGCGCCGTGTCGCAGACAGTCCGGCTTAGGCGTCCCGCGTCCAGCGTCGACCATCGTATCGGCAAAAATCATTCCCAACCACGCATACCCAACCACTCAGGCCCTCCGGTGGGTGTAGTGCAAAGAAGTTACGGAACTAATTGAATTTATCAAAGTAAAATACGTTAAAAAAATTTTAAAGTACGACTTACACACAACCTACGGGTGCGATAGCGTCGGACTGTAATTTGAATATACGAGAAAACATGATTCTGTTACGGGGAAATTCAAACGGAAACCCCTTTGCCAGCGTGTTCTATCATATCAGCCACGGCGTCAAAGATTTGCGTGCGCTAGCGCGCGCAAATCTTGGAGGCCACGGAGCGGCGCGCCCGATTTTTTTCAACACCTCCAGAGGTGTTCCTGATTCTATTTGCGATTACATTAGTAAATATGTTGTAGGCAACGGACAGTAAGCTGATCGGTCTATAATTTTTCAAGTCATTGGCGTCCCCTTTCTTACGGATTAGGATTATGTTAGCGTTCTTCCAAGATTCCGGTACGCTCGAGGTCTTGAGGCATTGCGTATACAGGATGGCCAGTTCCTCTAGAACAATCTGCCCACCATCCTTCAACAAACTGCTGTTACCTGATCCTCCCCAGCCGCCTTCCCCCTTTGCATAGCTCCCAAGGCTTTCTTTACTTCTTCCGGCGTTACTTGTGGGATTTCGAATTCCTCTAGACTATTCTCTCTTCCATTATCGTTGTGGGTGCCATTGGTACTGTATAAATCTCTATAGAACTCCTCAGCCACTTGAACTATCTCATCCATATTAGTATAGAATATTGCCGGCTTTGTCTCTTAACGCATACATCTGATTCTTGCCAATTCCTAGTTTCTTCTTCACTGCTTTTAGGCTTCCTCCATTCCTGAGAGCATGTTCAATTCTATCCATATTATACTTCCTTATGTCAGCTGTCTTACGCTTGTTGATTAGCTTCGAAAGTTCTGCCAGTTCTATTCTAGCTGTAGGGTTTGATGCTTTCATACATTCGCGTTTCTTGATCAGATCTTTCGTCTCCTGCGATAGCTTACTGGTATCCTGTCTAACGGAGTTACCACCGACTTCTATTGCACACTCCTTAATAATGCCCACAAGATCGTCGTTCATTGCTTCAACACTAAGGTCCTCTTCCTGAGTCAAAGCCGAATACCTGTTCTGTAGCTTGATCTGGAATTCCTCTTTTTTCCCTCTTACCGCTAACTCATTTAGCGGCTTCTTATGCACCAGTTTCTTCCGTTCCCTCCTCAAGTCTAGGCTAATTCGAGCTCTAACCAGCCTATGATCACTGCAGCGCACCTTGCCGAGCACGTCCACATCTTGTATGATGCCAGGGTTAGCGCAGTATATGAAGTCTATTTCATTTCTAGTCTCGCCGTTCGGGCTCCTCCATGTCCACTTTCGGCTATCTCGCTTGCGGAAGAAGGTATTCATTATCCGCATATTATTATGTTTCGCAAAGTCTACTAATAGCTCTCCCCTGCTATTCCTAGTGCCTATGCCATATTCCCCCACTGACTTGTCTCCAGCCTGCTTCTTGTCTACCTTGGCATTGAAGTCGCCCATCAGTATAGTGTATTTTGTTTTCACTTAACCCATCGCCGATTCCCCGTCTTCATAGAAGCTTTCGACTTCCTGGTCATCATGACTGGATGTAGGGGCGTAGACCTGTACGACCTTCATTTTGTACCTCTTATTAAGTTTCACAACAGGACCTGCCACCCTCTCGTTAATGTTATAGAATTCCTGTATGTTTCCAGTCATATACTTATTAATCAGGAATCTGACTCCTAGTTCTCGTCTCTCCGCTAAGCCCCGGTAGCACAGGACGTGGCCACTTTTTAGCACTGTATATGCTTCTTTTGGCCTCCTAACTTCACTGAGCCCTATTATATCCCATTTACTGCCCTCTAATTCCTCCAATAGCACTGCTAGACTCGCCTCACTAGATAACGTTCTAGCGTTAAACGTTGCGAGGTTCAGATTCCAATGGCGGCCTGTCCGGCTGTCCGCAAAAGGTGATTGTGGTTGCCAATACGCTGCTCGTCAATGAAAGCGCTAATTCAACGGAGAGAAGTGAGAGGTCGCCTTCCCTGCAATGAGCTATCTGCGATACTAACTTCTTTTACATTACGCTACGCGATCGCGATCTCTTGCAAGTTGATGCTGAATGGTGTCAGCCCTGCCCTGTTGCATTTCGAAGTGAGTTTGAAGTTGAGACCTCACTACCACAGTTGGAAGTGAGGTTTCTACATAAGGGCACAAAAATGTAAACACGAAAGCGTGTAGGGGCCAGTTCATTGGCACAGTGAAAAAATGCGCCAAACATAAAAATGTCATTTATCAATCGCAGCAAGAACGACCATACTTCTGTGATGTTTCAAAATTATTTTCAGCGCCGCCATTACCCCTTTGAAACTGATGACAGCATATTAAATTGTAGAAGCGAAAATATCCGCTCATGGTAAAGTAGTTCTGGGAAATCATTCCACCGAATAACGCAAAATAAAATTTTCTGATTGGATTTGCTGCTCGGCAAAACACATTATTAGGAGCGAATGCTCACAGTTCTGTAATAATGCGATAATATCCATAATCATACCTTCGGGAAGAAAAAAAAACGAAAGGACTCTGGCGACAGAGAAAGTACTTCTGCAAGCTGACCCCGAAAAAAAAGTGACAACCGACGAACGCTGCATGCGTTCGTCGGCTGCCACTTGTCGCGCTTGAATTTCACCATCCGGAGTCGTCTTCATTTAAGATCCCCTGGGAAAGAGAATATCTTCGAGCCATTCCTAGAGTAGTTTGTGCAATGCGGCAAGCAACATTCAGGCATCTTGCGAACTTCGTGACGGATCAGTAGGGTGACAAGGCGGCCTGCACAACTTGCGCGTTTAACCTTAGCCCAGCGAGTGCCCAAACATGGCGGACGCTCCAGCGACGGTGAGGTGAGGCGGCATTGACCCCTTAAAAGAATGTCAGCACTCTCAGGCGGCGCGCGCATTGAGGCATTCTACTGCATCGCGGCCGACGCAAGAGGCCGCGCTTCTACCAGAAAGCTCGCCTTCTTGCATAGCGTTTGCCGCCAGCGTTTCCCAGTAAACATTGCGGTTACATAAGCCGCAGTTGCCGGGAAACGTCAGGGATCTTTGAAGAGAAGCAGTCAGGGATCTTTGAATGCTATCGCGTTCCACGTTTATTAAAGGCTAAGCTTAAGCGTCCTCGAAATTTTTTCTGCGCCTTGATTGCCCGCGCAAGCTCTCGCCCGATTTCTCAAAGCGCCTCGGTAATGCCAAATGAAGACGCGCCAAGCGTCTCAAAGCGGTCGCATGCCCGCCAGGAGTTCATAACTCGAAGGACCACTCAGCGCCGTTCAATTGTACATTAATGCTTTTCAAGCGAAGCTTGTATTGGCTTCGGTCGCAATATGGTCACGCAAAAACCCAGTTGCTCCCAGAGCAGAGCAGCTGCGGGTAAGGGCAGTTCGATGAGTTGACAGCTGCACCGGCGCCAGAGCGTGAGTCAATAACAAGGATTCCAGCTGCATAGGCGTGCGCTCACGCCACGCGCGCTGCCAATCAGAGCCATTTCGCTTCCGCCGGGGATGGAAAGGGCAGGGAAGGGCATCGCGCGTGCTGCCCCCCCCCCCCTTTCATCGGCTTCGTTTTCGTTCAGCGAGCGGAAAAATCAGTGCGCGTTCTCGGGATACCTATTGACCACACAGCATTGACCGCACAGCGGATGCGTGACTCGCAGACCTTCGTCGGACATGGCACAACACTCTGCACTTCATAAAACGAATCTGTTTCCGCATGGGTGGTGCTGGTATCGACGTATGCCGAAAGCTTGTTAGTGCTTTGCTGACATCCCGAGCGATATACGGAGGGCGCTGTTATGATCTGCTTGCTCGGCACTGGAGACAGCTAGAGGTACTCCACAGATCAGCTCTCCGTGTTATCACAGGGCCCCCGAAACACACACATGTCGAGGAGCTACATCGCTATGCGAAGTTGCCTACCCTCCGTGCAACCATCGAAGCATCGAAGGCAGGACACGAGGAACGCCTGAAGCCCACCAGACAAGGCAGGACTCTACTGGCCTACATGGGAAAGGATATATCAACTTTGCCACGATTGCCATCCGACATCTCACCGTGGGATGACATTGCTGTCGTCGACACTACGCCAACGCCCCGAAACATGGGCGCCCAACATGCGCACCGCCGGGCAGCATTCGCTGCGCGTCATATGCAGACATTGGCAGACGCACCATGCCATGAACAAGTGTACACTGAGGCAGGTTTCGACCCACGCACCAGCGAAGGAGCAGTCGCCTACCACGTAGTGGGTTCTTGTGAGACACATTCTACCTTTACAACTGCTGATGCTGATGACCCAACGGGACTTGAACTCCGCGCAATAGTCTGGGCATTAGATAGAGTTTCAAGCACCACGCAAGCAAAACACATCGATATATACACCGACTCTCAGTATGCGCTGCATGCCTGCAATTCGCGCCACACAGCGTCATCGGAAGTACTCCTCGTCAAGCAGGCCTTCAGGTGTGCGGAGGCCCACGGGGTCACTGCAACACTTCATTGGATCCCTGGTCACCAGGGCATCGAGGGAAATCAGAGAGCCCATGAGGCGGCGCGCGCCTTTCTTTCCAACCGCGTCGTCTCCCTGGATCCTTCAGAAACCCTCACAACCAGCACAAGCAACACGACAAATGGAGCCCCGAATGACCCAGACAGAGCTCTGAGAGCAGCAGCCAACCGACGCAAGAGGGAACTCCGTGCGAGTGTGCCCTCAGACCCAGACCCACTTCCAGCGGGTCTTCCCAGGTCGGGGCAGGTGCTGCTGCATAGGCTCCGTTCCGGCTTCGTCCTCACACCGGTTGTGCTGGAGCGGTGGCGGCAGTACCGGCCACGCCGGGAAAGGCGCCCTCCATCTCCGTCTCCCAACTCCCTTCCAACGCAGGAACCCGGCCATCCCACAGCCTCCGCGGACCAAGAAGCGCTCCAGGCGCCACACAGGTGCCCTGACTGCGACATGACCACGCGGCCATCCGCAGCCCATCTGTTTTGGGAGTGCCAGCGACACACTCAGCAGCGGGACCACCACCTGAGGGCGGTGCGAGTGTCGTCCTACGAGGAGTGGATTAGACTGTCAACTGGCTCGATGGATTCCGACAGGCTCATTCTGGACTCGCTTTTGGCTTTCGCCAAGGACGCGCAGCTTCTAAGACGGCTCTGAATACGCCTCCCCCCTCCTCTTCCTATTCCGCATTATAGGCCTTCGCGCCATCCCTTAATAAATACATTTTGTCATCATCATCATTCAGTTCATTCTCAGAAAACGGATAGGAAGGCCACGCATTGTGCGTTCCCCCGGGGAACTAGCAGCCTTCGACGAGTGGCGGCGAGAACCCGCCCGTGAAAGGGCTCGCCGTGGGGTCGCCGGTGCAGCCTTTAGAGCACCCTGAGCCAGGCAATCAAACAGCAAGAGGAGGATCCCGAGCTGAATGAGCGGCACGCCGAAGCAATCCGGCACCGTTACCTTTGGGTTACTTTACCATGACAAAGTTCATGTACACGCAGGACAAGCATCACTTATCCCCAAGGTGCTTGTTTCGTGTTTCACACGAAACAGCCACCTTCAGTTACGGTTTCATAGACGCCGGGTAGGGTTACATTTCTTGCTGTGTCTTTTGAAAGAAACAACATAGCAACACAGTTGTTTCTTGCTCTTGCGGGTGGAGCTTGTACTGAATTCTTAGGTTGCCACCGACTAACGAGGCACGTTCAATTCTCTAGCTTGCTCGAAAAGAGGGAGTGGTGAATGAAAGAACACTATATATATACTTCCTTTCATACATCAGGCGCAACGCTGTGGAGGCTAGAAATACTTTTCACTGTGGCTACGTCCGCACTTAGAAAGAGTTCGATATTCTTGATCGAAATTGTGCGGAAACTGTTCACTATTGGTTAGGTTCACTATTGAATAAAGAAACAAAAATGTAATCCTTTGAAACAAACAAACTGTGATATACGGCAATCTAATGCGTTGTTTTAGATCACTTTGTTTTTCGTTGCGTTTCTTTTCGTTTTTGTTTCTTTTTCTTTTATCGGCAGCACGTCGCGGCAGCCTCACGTGCATGCTAGCGCGAGCAAACGCCGTTGGCGCGCAGCGAAGCACGGACGGAACGCGCGGAGTGATACTTTTTTCGTCACCGAACTTCTTGCGTAGCTTCCACAACGTTGCACCTGAACTCTGAAAGGGAGCGTTGTTGCAGGCACGCGTGAAGATGCAGAACAAGTCTTAAACAGTCGCAGATGCCTCTCCACTTGGGACATCGCAGTAAAGGTCTTTTTGCTTTCTTCTCAAGGGGCTCGCGCACGGTCATGGTGTAAGGATTTTTATTTCCGATTGTAGTCGTAAGTCCAACCGGTTTAAGTCTGTCCAGGGGCGTTCACGCTCAACGTCAGACTTGGAGACACAGGCGGAAAAGTTGCTGAACGGTTTCTGTGCAACCGCAAGCGTTTCCCTTAGCATCTCACACATTTTAACGCGAAACGAGCAACCCTCTGTAAATTACACTCCCAGACAATAGAGGCACAGCAGTGTCACATCAGAGCGGGAAACTCTTCTGATGCCACTTGCAACTTTAAGGGACGATCAAGCATAGTAGGATAAAAATCCTAGAGCTTAGGAGAAGACCAATAAGCGTGGGTCATAGCTCTAGTCAGGAAATAAAGCTTCCTTGCAGCGTCCGTTCTGCAGAGGGGATCAGGAACCGTTCGGGATCCACCATGGAAGGACCGTATGAATGCTTTTACCATGGCACGATGTAACAGTGCATTATGTACTCAGAAAAAAGAAAAGAGAAAAGAAAATCCCTCTTCGAATATACCTATACAAGAAGTTCAATATGGATTGTGCTTAAGATTTGGCCGCTTGAAGCTGACTGTTCCCCTCATTGTTGTATACTTAGGTCGACGATTCCGTAACCGCCAGCGAAGGAACGACCGATTGGGAGAAGCTCACTTATTCCTTCTACCGAGTTGACAGAGCCAACAAATGGGTGACGGACCTGCAGGCGTTCGATGTCACTGACTGCATGGGGGACAATGTTTATTCTATGCAGTTCGAGCTGACGTGTAAGTAAACTAGCATACATTTCTCTCGCGAAAACTGTTAGTGACGGCTTCACTCGAAACATGGAAACGGGAAGGAAACTGTGAAACGGGGTTATCGAGGGCTATCAGCGAGGTGATTAATTACAGTGCACCGAACTATTACGCGGTATTCTCACTGTTGATGCGAGTAAGGACTGCGACCATACTGTATGCATAGTGTGGCCATACCTGGCAAGCACTGGGAGCCTTGTATCTTCCGAAGGGGCTCGTTAAGGACTGATTTTATTATGTTTTCCCATGATGATGAGTGAACGCAGCTGCACGAGTTCAGTTACGACATTGACAGTAACCGCGCTCACTGAATGAGCGCATCAGCGGCAGCCGCGCTGCTGTGTTTTGACATCTTGTTTATTGACCTGTTTCTTTAAGCCGCCGTCCATACGTGACACATACCAGTAATACCATATTTCGACAAATGTAATGTTGCTAATGTGTCACCTCGAAGTTTGTACGGTCGTCTTTACTAATACAACGACGTATAGCATTTCTTTAGTTTGACATTTATTTCCGTTCTTAAGTTTCAGTAAGGGCGGATCTTAGACGAGAAAAATAAAGCAGATTAGCACATTTATGTCGCCAGCGCAATTTCTGATGTGTCGCGACATATAGTTTGAGGGATTTGCCAGACGATGCGAGTGCCGTCTGGCAAACAAAAAACAAAAAACAAAAACAAAAAAAAATTTATTTAGACTTCCCCGTCCTCCAGCAATAGTCTCAAGAGTTGGTCTAGTCAGAATCTTAAGGGCAACGGTGCCGAACAACAAGATATGTAAAGCGGAAACGCGCACGTTGACAGCGCACATTCGGTTGGCATCTTGACTTCGCGATAAATGTAACTAAATACCGCTTTTTGGCCAAGCTACGCACCAGTAAACGAGTAGTTTTAAGGCGCTCTCTGCGATCTCGTTCACTTTTGAAAGTGTGCGGTTATTTCCGATTTTAATAGAGTATTCAACAGTCGGGCTGCTTCGTATAAACCACGCCCCTGCATGTTGCACCATCCTCCACGCTGCAGGAAATAACACGAAAAGTAGGATAGGCGTGGGGCGTAGGAGGGGAAGCTTGTAGGGACTTCGAGACCAAATAAATAAATAAATAAATAAATAAATAAATAAATAAATAAATAAATAAATAAATAAATAAGAAGGGAAGTTCCGATAAAATGGCGACCAATGGCCGCGAACAAGTCAAGCAAATGGCGTAGGAAAATTGCAGCAGTTCACTTAAATAATCGTAAATTTGTGCTTGTTGGTTGTTCAAACTGTTCTTGATACCTATAGCTACCAGCGCATGAGCGATGCGTCCCAGAAGAGAAAGATCCGGCGTCGCAATTGTAGCAATACGTTCCGCCACATCGTATTCTAGGCGTGCGGGGAAGTACGCCTGCACAATATGGCAAGAGAGGTAGGGTTATGTTTTTTTTTTTTTTTTTGTCCACTGCTCGGCTGCTTAGTGGTAGGGACGTGCAAGTTGCGTTTTATGCTGAGCACGGTTTGTAAACACATCTCAATGTGCTCTTTTACGCTGCAGTTACATTTTTTTTGTCGAAATTTCCGGAGATCTCCACTACGGCGTGCCTCATAATCAGAAAGTGGTTTTGGCACGTAAAATACCATAATTTTTTTTAGTCTGCAGTTTTGTTCAGTTTTGCCTAGTATGACGATATGCAAGGCAGGCCTCATGCGTTGGAGGTGGTTCGGCATTTGCTGGTCCCTCGCAGGTGCCGGTATTAGGGCCTCGATCTTTCGCCCATTGGAGACAAGCAAAACTATCTTGACGCATGGAAAATACTCCACTTTACTCAGATTTAGTTTCTTGTGAACTTTGTTACGGACGTTATACATTGCTGCTGCGGTGATCTTAATTAAGGGTGAGAAATAGAGGGAGGAATCTCTTTAATGAAACGCACATATTTCTGCCGACATGTATATAGTCGCCTACATCCTACTTTGCATGGAGGAGGGGATGAGGGATTGAAAGCATCTAAGAGAAAGAGAGAGAGAGCAGAAAAAAGAAGAAGAGAAAAAGCTATGAAAGACAAGGGACTTGGTATGTACGTGTAAAATGATAATTACTATACGCTTCGATATGGTATCTCATCAAAAATGATCAATATGCTTCTTGTCGTCTTTGTTTGCAGATCCTGACGCTAAGTTTGAAGACGTGGTGAGCGTCACCGTCGAGCCGCTATTTTTGGCGATGTGCAAAGCGCAGATAGTGCAAAGTTTGAAATCGAAACTCGGAATACTCAGGATTGGACGACTGCGGGCTGTAAGTATGTCGTGTAAGCAGTAGACGAATACTCAGCATTGTTAGCATACAGTTAATAAGCAAATCGTTTGCATTTTCTGACATCGCTTGTAGGTATTCGGCGAAGAAAGAAAGCTCTATATTCAGTTTTCATTGCTTGATGGATTTACTTCCGTTAAGGACGAGCCTACGCTAGAGCAAATGAAGGCCTCACTTCAAAAATACGTGGACGAGAAGACGCTAAAAATTAATGTCAATGCGCCCGGAAAAAAGGTATGGAAACCTGTTTTTATTTCTACCTTCCTTTCCATGAAGTAATAAATATGGTCGCATTATATTATATTTCTTTCCGCGCTTTTCTTCTGTTCTTATTTAGTTGCTGTAATGGCACTGAGAAAGCAAATGGTTTTTTTAACTAACTAACTAACTAACTAACTAACTAACTAACTAACTAACTAACTAACTAACTAACTAACTAACTAACTAACTAACTAACTAACTAACTAACTAACTAACTAACTAACTAACTAACTAACTTACTTACTTACTAACTAAAACTCAGTAATTATTAATTGACTAAGTAAATAATGTATCACTCAATTAGATAAATAATTAATTAGCTAACTAAACAACTATCTAACCTACGAACCAAACAACAAATTGCGCCTTTTCTATCTCGTGGTTTTAGCACGCCAGCCTTTGAAAACGGCGCTGAGACACCACGTTCTCGAGCTCATCTAGTTCCTATATTATGAACTGATAGAGGAAACAAAGAAACGATACCTGGGTATTTTGTGACGACAAATTAGGAGCAAGAGAGGTGCGCAGGACCGCTTATCATGGACAATGAAGTCAATATAGCAGGACTAGGCCTTCTCTCTCCTTGAAAGAGCGGACAGAGAAGAGAACGAAAGGAAGGTGACATATAATGAAGTAGGGAGCACCTTTCAAAATGAGTGAGCGCAGGGTTACACAGTACTACTTCGGTGGGTGCGAAACCACGCCGGATGATTAAAACTATAATGAGGAGAGTAACGGAGTCGTTAGAAAAAGCATAATCGAAGTAATCTACTGTGGGAATGTCCAGCCCACAGACTGTATGTTCGCAATATATACTGTGACAGGCACCTTCCCGCCGCTCTGTGGAAACTTTCTCCGAGTACAATAACACGAAGCATTCACGCAATTTGAAACTGATCGAAGTGTGTTTTTCAACGTAGCAGTAGATGATCTTGGAAGCACGAAAACCTCAATCCATCGGCTTTTACTTGAAGTGGCATACACAAATTGCTTTCTCTACAGTTCATGCCAATCTACTTATCCCGGGCGCTGCTGTGGCCCTGGATCTGTGGCCTTGTGCCACGCCCTTCACAAGTGTCCCAAAGTACTCCACAGAAACAATAAACACACTAGCTAGACTGTACAAGCATCCCCTGACTATGTAGGACATCTTTTTACCGTGGTTCGATTTCGGTAAAGGTTAATATCTCGAAAGACTTAGTGGACATAAATTTAGATAAAGGTTTGTGACAGAGAAGGTTTTAGGGTGTTGCATGCGCTGATGACTTTTATGTTTTTTTTACTGTGCACTGTGTCCGAAGTGAGCCATGCGTTTGAGATTAGATCCACGTTAGAACGCTAACGGCTGCTCCACTGAAGGTTAGTTACTACCATGTGACCCGCATACACGCAATGGCATAGGCACAGTTAAGCGTTGATTGAAATTTTGGGTCGGGGCAGCGATACTTCTTAAGATTTCCTGTAGAAAAGAAAGAAATGGAGTGACCGATGCACTAGTGTTTGTGCCCCGGTAACCTATGGCAATGGACAGGGCATTCGGTAAGGAGTCCACAGTGCCGTCGGCGTAATTTTTACAATCTATTGATTTCCTGTTTCTAAAGTATTAGCATGCAGAGCTGACTGCATGCTGAGGTTGGTTTGGGAACATATAGCTGAAAGAAATAAGCCGCCTTCATTGAAGCAAATGAGTAAATGTAGCCTGAAAAGTTGATCCGACAGACATCTCGGTCTTACCATGCACCCGCGTCCACGCAAATAAGCAGCGCATCGCGTAGCGCCTAACATTTTAATGTTTATGTTTATTCAATACTTAGGCGCTATAACGTAAAGCTATTCCAAACTCTTATATTAACAATTCTGCAATCATCCATCCACGTATGGTTAAAAAAGATTTTCGGGCCACCCCGCTCTTTGTCTGTTTCTCACGAGACGTCACTAAAACCGCGAAAACTCACCACGTCAAAGTGACGTGTGCGTATTAAAGATGCATTATTATACCGAACAAAATAGAATTTTTTTCTGAATAGTCGGAGACTTCTCCGTTCCAAAAAGGAATAGAATATGGCTGGCCAACGATCGCTTAGGCACTGGCTATTCGCACCTTCTGGAGTGCGTGGATTTATGTGCGTATAATAAACTTTTTGCGTGGCAATATAACGTTATCGAGTCCTTTCGCCACGTATACGGCATCACTCTGCCAACTCTTCTTCGCTGAGGATCCGCTTTAGCGACTTTCTTACACACCTCCGCCATTTTAGACCAGCCATGCCAAATTAAGTAAAGGGAAGCGGACGTATCGCAGACGTCGGCCCCACCCTCCTCATCCGGTTATCTATTTTAACTGCGCTACGCTCGCTCTGCCTCCTCGAAACTCTCTCCACTTGAGCGTGGTCCTCGCGTATTGTCAGCGGAAATTATTAAAGAAGAACTGCTCAATGTAGGCAATTTTATTCGATTTGAAAGCAAAGAGAAGTGACCTCTTACAAACGAGGAGAGGGTTTCATTAGGCTACTCAGACAGCGCTGCGGGTCACCGCCTGATGCTTGCGTTGGTGGTTACGTAGATTTGACGTCAGGAGATTGGAATAAAAGCCAATTGAAATTGTTTTACGTTATAGGGCCCCATATTTGATAATATTATTACTAGTAGGTAAAAAAAGACGAATAAATATATTTCCAGATTGAAAAATTTTTAAAGAAATCTAGAAAGATGTCCGAATTTCATCAAAGTTCGGATTTGGGCTTCTTGGCATGCAATTAGAAAGGCGTTTAGTTTAACGCAACTTGCACATGGACACAGAGCGGGAACAGGGCGCACACACAGCGCTAACATCCAGAAATTTGCCTGAACACTTTCTCTGTTTCTATGTGGTAGTTGCGTTACCCTGAATGACTTTTAGATGGCACCAAAACTAAAATCTGTACTTTCTGTATAGGCGGACATCGAGTTCACGGCTGCGCCACGTACGCTTAGGAGCATCGGCGACGAAGATTTTCCGGCTAGCAAGGCTTCAAGCGCTGCCCCATTTCAGTTTGGCGGTAATCTGACGATGCAGAAAGCACCGCCAGCGCTTTATTACCCATATCAAGCACGTGATCAGTCGGCTCTCCCGAAGAACGAAACCGGTGGCCTAACGAAGACGGCGCGTCTGGTGACTTTCGTGATGGGGGCTGTTGGACTCTTTATCGTGGGTGCTTTCGTTGGCGCCATATCGCTGCGCCTCCAGAGCATTGTACGGTAAAAATATAAATAATAAAAAAACAATTTGTAAATTGCGATACGTGCCTTAGGGTAATTAATTAAAAACTTAATTAGTGAGTTTTTGTCGGTTCCACGATTATGCATTAAATTTTTTGTGCAAGCGATGTCCGCCTCCTCCAATAGACTAACTCGTGGACTAGAATTGTGCTATCTGCCACAGAAAATTGTTGAAAAAAATTTTTTTGAAAGTGTTCGCTGAAACACCCAATTTGTGAGATGTGAAATCCCGCACTTCGTCCTACCTGTCCGGCGTCCTTGCGGCAGTGCTTGGGATGTCACTGCTGCGCAAATGCAGTTGGAACGCGGAAGTCCTGGCACGGAAAGCAAATTGTCAGCACTTCAGACGCCCAAGAACACCGCGTGGCAAATGACCAGCAACCAGCGTTTTTTTGCATAACAGGTCTCCTACCAGTGTATAGCAGGACTTGGCATCGTATTTAGCGGACATCCTCACACAGTCGATGGCAGGTAAGGATGTAATGGGCAGCAACCGTTTCCCCATCTTAGCCATCATCGCTGCATCCCGAGCCAGCGGACGAAGATCCTGTCCTGCGAAGCGCTGGTGCAGGGACGGTCTAAGCGAACCGTCCGGAGACTTTTTTTGCGGTCGTACTGCGTGACAAGGGATTAGCTGCGGCTGAGCTGAAGGTACGGAGTCACTTCCCTTCTCCAGACTTAAGGCGAAAAAAAAGTATGCGTTGCACGCAGTAAGAGGAACGAGTACAAAGGACTGACCCAGCCACATAGCAAAATTTCACGCAAGAGTTAATGCGGTGATCTGCCCGTACACGAGAAAGCGCGGGACATACCAGTGGGTGGTATTTTGCCCTAGCACGCCGGTCTTCGAACAGGTGCCAAGAACATGGTGGGTCATGTATAGGCTTTCTGGGAACTGAACCTGTATAGCAACTCGAACAGTTCAAAGTGCGTGGGTTAATTACATATCACCACAGTAAATTACACATGTGAGCGATCCGAGCCGTCATAGGTGTGTTTTACGAACAGCGCAGAATTTAGCCCGCTGTACGGGGAGAACTGTAATAGCTACCCGCCGGGGTTGCTCAGTGGCTACGGGGTTGGGCTGCTGAGCACGCGGTCGCGGTATCGAATCCCGGCCACGGCGGCCGCATTTCGGTGGGGGTGAAATGCGAAAACACCCGTGTATACTTAGATTTAGGTGCACGTTAAAGAACCCCAGGTGGTAGAAATTTCCGGAGTCCTCCACTACGGTGTGCCTCATGATGAGAAAGTGGTTTTGGCACGTAAAACTCCATAATTTAATTTTAACTGTAATAGCCACCGATATCAAATTTGGCGAAAATGAGGGAAACATTATGGATACCGTGCATGCCAAGATAAACTTATGTGGACAAATTACGGCACTTGTGAAAAGATTCCTTACGCAAGTGCTGAAAGCGTCGTGCAGCCGATATATCGCTGTTTCCCACTGTGTTGGGAGAACTTTATATCAAACTGAATTCACCTTCGCTTATTTTTAAGAGATATCGCCATTTAACCAACGCCACCTTTTATTACACATAAGCTATAACCGGCGTGCCTCATAACCGTATCGTGGTATTGTTGCACGTAAAACCCCGGAATTTAATTTTTTAAACCAATGACCTGCTGCTATTTCCACGAAATGTAACCAAAGCGACGCGTTTAGCTCAATGGGGACACCGCGGAGGCGTAAAGGTGACGCATAAAGTTAAGTAGAACACGAGTGTTCAGTATTTATTTGCAAAGTTCATAATTATGCATGAAGCGTCACACTTTCACACCGCATTGCTATTAACGTGCTCCATTTTTCAGCAGATGTGAGCTCAGTGTGACGTAAATTCATTTCGGAACATCTGAAAACACATCCGATAACGGTAAGGTAACGTTTTCGACCGTCTGATGAGAATATTTTTTTACAAAAGCTCTAATTTGTTAACACACGTTTAATTTCGCGTGCCCATCAGTCAGCCATAGAAGTGTTTTTCCGAGTGTGAAATAAGCCCGCTAAAACAAGAAAAGTGCCTCGAGCGCCCAGTCGCGCGATAATTTTGCATGTATTCGCGGGCTTCTTTCACACTCGGAAAAACTTTTATGCAGCACGTATTGAGCAACAGAAAACTGTATCGGGAGTTTTTCACATTGCTTTACAATATTATCATTGACGATTTTCATCTAATTATGATATTTGAGAAGTCTGTAAATAATTAAGAATAATGATGCAATTGGGCGGAATGCAAGAAATAATAGTTTATCTCCAAGCGATGGCAAACAACATTAGCTTGGTTCTGTCCAGTTAAGTGGCATTTGCATATTTTTGAATCTTGGTGCAAAATAGTTGGGACACCCTGTATGCATGTTTGTCGCTTTGTCTAAAGTTGTTGGAAGTCAGTGATGTCTGTGTGTTTTCTTCGTTTGACCCCGTCTCTCACGTGGATCTTAGTTTAAACTTGAACTACAAACACGCCCAAGTCTCTATCCTTCATAGCTTTAACACCCATGGAATTTCTCCCCTGCCCTCTAAGCATAACACTGTTGCCAGTTCTGTCCTCCCAGGGAAGTAGTGAAACATTGTTAGTGTTTCATACAAGGCCTCTAAGAAGGCGGAAAACAAGGGTTTATCAATTTTAATTATACGCCTAATTAACAGACACGCCTCAAAATCGGCAGAATATAACCTCTAGCATTTCCCACATTTCCTCAAAATCGAGGTTTCTTGAGTGATCTTTTTCAAAGGAAACCGTGAAAACGGGCATATAATGGTTTTGAGCGCTTCTACTCGTATTAATAGCTTCGCTGTAAAAGGTAAAAAATACCAAGCAGATGTAGATCTACGCACTCATGTAGTACCGTCATCAACTTTAAATGTGGTCAATTGAGGAGCTTGTAAATGGGAAACATCTTTTTTCAATAATTAGGTTCACTATGACAATGATAATAATGAAACAAGGGTACAACATGTTATCAGACGCACGCAAAATTGTTGTGTTCGCAGAAAGATTGCAGTGCGATACAACAGCACTGCACGCCGTTTCAAAGGGATACAAATGCGCATGATGGGATATTGCATGGCCAAATAATAAATCAGAAAAAAGTCGTATATGGGCTGCCTAAGAGCGAACTAATTTTATTGAATGACTGGAAATTATTTAGCGATAGTTTATCTGCCCAGAGCGTCCCCTCAGGAACTGAGGGAGAAAGAGGGGGACTTTATTATATTTACGATATGCCAGATATCTTAGGCTGGCTGATCGTCTGATATGCTACTCCAGGTGCGGTGTGATAAATATTTACACAGTGAACGAACGAACGAACGAACACACACACACACACACACACACACACACACACACACACACACACACACACACACACACACACACACACACACACACACACACACACACACACACACACACACACACACACACACACACACACACACACACACACACACACACACACACACACACACACGCACGCACGCACGCACACACACACACACACACACACACACACACACACACACGCACGCACGCACGCACACGCACACACACACACACACACACACACACACACACACACAGAGAGAGAGAGATGCGCGCGCGTATTTACAGTTTCGTTAAGGCTTGAGGCCGTCGGGAACAGCAACGCGCTGGTGGTGCTTTGCCACAGGCCGAGAATGTGCCGCAGTTCCAAGCTCGAGTCCCGCTACACGAGTTCATGAAGGCGTGCCCCTACGCAACGACCGCAGCTATCCTGCGGCATACTTAAGTTTTTAACAGTCCTCACCTTTTCCATCCACAGTCCATCCATCCTCCAGTCCATCCTTTTCTCTCTTCGAGACTCCAATGCGTCTTCTCATCCCTCGTTTTTTCGAAATAAATAAATATTAGACAATTTCGAAAACTCAATTCTCGGATCAAATACGAACGAAATAGTGTGTCCCCTACGATTCGCATTCCGACTTTTGAGCATTCGCACAAGCGTAGTTGTAAGCGGTTTTTCCAATGTTCTTTCTGCTGCAATCCGTTCGCTGTAGAGATTTATAATAATGGTGCAGCTGTCCTTGAGCTGCACCACCCCACTTCCTTGCTTGCCACTATGCTATTGCAATGGCTGATAGTCCTGTGTGTGATGTTTGCGGATGCCAGGAGAACGTTGACCACTTATTGTACCATTGTTCTCAATTTCAAGCACAAAGAAAATCTTTGTCCAACGCATTCAAAAAATTAGATGATCTTTCTCTGAGTGAACAGACAGTACTAGAGCACCGTCCCCACCCATCATCTGCTCAGAAGGGAGTGAAGGCACTTTTGTGCTTTCTCAGAACTTCTGGTTTGCGCAAATAAGCGACTTTAACTCAAGTACTGTCCGTACACATATCTACACCTTGTCTCTCCCCTCTACCTTTACCCCTTCTCCCTTCCCCCAGCGTAGGGTAGCAAACCAGACTCTTGACTGGTTAACATCCCTGCCTTCCTATATTCCTCTCTCTCCTCTCCTCTAACCTATAGCACTCTATAGCGCAGATTTCTCTGCTGCTATGCGGGTTTTCCGTCCATCGGTGCTGGCCTTCTGGACTGTTGGGTTGCCGACTCGGGCAGTGAGAGGACTTCGTCAATGCCGCTTTTCGGACCACTGGTGTCGTGGTTCGCGGATGCGCGCAGCCATGCACGACTTTTTCGTATTTCGCGCGCTACGAGTGAAGATTGTTGACTGACGTTCTCCGATTAGCTGGGTAATTAGCAAACAACAGTTATTCTCGCAGCGGAGGAGGTCTGGTGACTGAACACTCAAGTCCTCTAATGGTACACAGTCAAGCTCCTCTACGACGAACGCTTCTACAACGAAATGACCTGTATAACGAAGGAATAATTCGGTGCCGGCTTTACTGTGAGCTGTTGGGTGCTCAGCCTTCGCAACGAAGTGGCCCGCATACCGAATGATTTCGAAGGTCCGCGGAATTTCTATAAAATGGAGTTTCGCTGTACCATGCCACTTCGTTTAACAGCCTGGATAACGTTAGCTGCGATGCGTTTTATAAGAATATAAAAACAGCCGGTACTAAAAGATACGGTACATTTGCCTCCCAGCAAACTAAATAGGGGTACGCAGGAGCTTTGTGTCATGAGTCAACGCATATCTGCTCGTGGGTTAATGAAAATCCGATTGAATCACTGCGTGCAAACTTTCAGTCTTTCTTTAGTTTTTGTTTTTAAGCAGAAATCACCGCCACCTGTAAAAAAAAAGAAAAATCGGCAGAGCTATTGAAAGATACAGCCTGAGAAGTGTCTGGCTTTGGGGTCATTGTGTTGGTGCCGTCGGTGAGAGATGTGGCCCCAAAGCGGTAGTCGTATACGCCCGAAAACGCTCGCGTACTATTGAACAGCGATTGCCGAAGTAGTTGTAAACGAGAATTGCTCGGGGTTGCTACAGAGGAGTTCATATTGAGGGTTCGTTCATCTGTTGATCAGTTGAGAGCAGTTGAGAGTCAGCGCCATGTCGTCGTTATATACCTTCTTTTGTACTTGTCTTGTGTTGCGCTGTAACGAAGCCTCAATATGAATCCCAACCAACTGGCCCAACTTGCCGTCTTGATGCGCTACAGAGAAGGTCGCCGATCGATTAATGGGTAACTTTTATAGGTCTCAATGCTTAACAGGAATAATCAGGGAAATTCTCGAAGCTCTTTATTTTAGATTTGCTGTTTGGACTATGCCATGCACCGGCCTCGTGGGAAAGTTCGCAGATTTTTTGCCACGCATACTTATTGGAGGCCTGAAGGCGCAGAAGCTTTTACAGAGAAAGCAATAGTACACCTTTGTCGATTTCCAGGGACGCATGAAGCGTAAAGAGAAGCATAAATGAAGACTTCGTAGATGCATTTTAACCAGGAAACGAATAGCGTATTTGATAGGCTGTGAATGATTGATCTTAGCACATGTAATCGTGATACGTGCGAAGAAATGCGAATATCCGAATGAGGAGTTAGTGGTACCAAAATATCCGCGTTCGAATATCCGATTATCCATTTAACCGGTTACGTAAACTGGATGTCTAGTATATTCGTTTTTATAAAAGCGGATAACCGGTTTTCAAGATTAGATTTACACTTCTTTCCGGTTAAACCGGATGCCGTGTATGACGGATTTTTTGCAAGTGCAGCAGCAGTGCCTATATTCTGCGTAACAAAACATTAAAGCACGTCATGAACTCCATACATACAACGTCTGCTCACAGGAATCTCTAAAAGAGAGGTATATCCTTATAGAAGAGCTCACAATACTCATCGGCTTCGTTGATCTTTGTAAATTTCTCGCATTTGGGCAACACCTCTTTTCGGCAGCTGGGTAAGTGCTACTGGATGCTCCGGCTTATATATAACGAAATTCTGAACGATAGAGCAATGCCAGTGAACGCACCTCTATTTTGTGTAACAAGATAATAAGTGCAGACATAAAACTAGCAGATATGATAGCGGCTTGTAGGCATCTCTAAAGCACACATATATCTATGTGGAACCGCACCTCATATTCAACGGCTTTACTGAGTGTCCAGTATTTTTTTTTTAATTTGGAGCCCATGCTGACGGTTAAGTATACCTTTGCCAGCAAACAGCAACGACATGCTTAGTCATGGTAGAATAATAATTAAGTTGCTAGTGGTCACCTGACGGAGATTGTGTAAACGTGCCTACTACATAAACGCGTGCTGTTATGTCACCAACAAGGAGCCCGCTGACGTTACAATGCACAACGCGGTTTGCTTAGAGACAGCAAAAGCAGATGAAGAGAGATAGAGGGTTAAACTTGTGCAAAATGCGGCAGGGGACATGCACATTGTCTGGATGACAAATTAACACACCCGCAAGAAACCTCAGAAGCCTGAGTGGGTGCACTCGGGTGAACATCGAAACAGTGTTAATTTAGGAGTGCATTGTCCTCGGGTCTCTGCGCAAACTTTTTCAGTATGTTAATTTAGGCCGGTTGGGACATGTCAAAGCTATAAGCGGAGTAACAGTGCATAGTACGAGACAAACGGAATGCACGGACGAAGTGCTCACCGTATCATTACCTGACGTCACGCTCCCTGCGTCACCGAAAGTTACGCTCGCAAAAGTCCAAACATTCCGTGCAGGTGGAAGATTACAAGAATCGGCGGACGTTTGGAAAGCAATTAGCCGAAGTGGCAATTAAACTTGGTGAAGAGAGTAAACGGCCGAGGCACCGTTTCAGGCAAGAACAAACGCTAATGGAGATCAACATTGTTATTAGTTATGTACAATTAGAAACACAATGAAACAGAGAGATAGTCTGGGAGAACATGCATCTTTATTTCCGACGCTCTGTCTAACGCGCCTCATGGTTCCAGCACAGCCTTTCCATAATTATGAAGTGCGAAGTGAGGCGAAACGCTCTTGTGGGCAGTCCCCGTGTTCATACAAGTCCCTTAAAACTTCATTTATCTGCTATCGCGTCAACCTCAGTATAACCTGGAGAGTACAGGAACTACGAGATGTAAATTCATCTGGTGCATAAGTACACATTTCAGACAATGTTAACCGAGGGCGCTCGACTGCTGATGAGAATGTAAAAAGAGAGCACATTGAGAACGGCAGGAGAGAAGGGGTTGCAGCAACAATGTGGCGCACAGGGAGCTGCTGCGGTGGCGTGCTCGGCGGTCGAATTGTAAGCGCCATGGCGGTGTGATGCCGCTCTTCATATTGCCCCTTTGTATGTTAGCTGGATTTGATTTCGAACGCTATTTAACATTAGCTAAATCATTGTTTTGCTTCGTGTTTGCCTCTCTAACGTCCACGTTTGCTTCTCTAATGTTAACTTATCTGCAAGGCAGAACTACTGCAGAGGGAAAGAAAAGGAGATCTGGACTTGGAACTGGACCCGAAAAGCAAACGACGCCAGTTTGTTTTCTCTAGCCAATGCACAGAAATAAGTCTCTCAAACACGCAGCACCAGTGGCCTATGGTTATATACGCGGCAAGAAGGAGGAAGCAGCGTACTGTACCGAAAGGTTGAGCAATTTAGCGCCTCTTATATCGAGGGCCGCAATCTCATCTGTCACGAGCATTGCGCAAGTTACGGCAAGCGCAAGACGTGCAAACCAAGAGATATCCCTGCGGTAGCGCCTCGCGCTAACCTGTATGGCATCGCGTCGTTCACTATCTGCTTCTTACTCGTTGTCGCAGGCGTTCACCAGCGTTTCTTTTTTTTTTCGAGGATTTTCCATCACTCGTATGCCTTCGTCCATACATAATCGAGGTGGAATACCATAAAGCACGTGGTTCCAATCTGTCCACCTGATACCCTAAATAGCCAGATACAGATCAGACCATCGCGTATACCGCACAAGAGAAGATTAAGGTGTGCGGAGTTTCGCGTCCATTTCCTTACTCCATATTGAATAGTTCACGGTGGGCAAACATCGGTCATCTTGTGCAGGAGTGCCTGAGCGGTCGCTGAGATTTCGGTGTTCAGTGAAACACCGTCGTGGGAAGCGAAGCGGTTGGAAAGAACGTGCTCTTCGCGTAGGTAGCCGATGCCCCGATCAGCGCTCCCAGCACGAAGAGCCCCGCCGTCGTCCCACCGACTACTCCAGGAGAGTAGCGCGTCGCGTAGGTAGAGTAGGCCAGCGGAATTTCGGTTATGACGTGGTACGCAGACGTTGTAGTGTCCCAAACATGGGGCGTGTGGTCCGTAACCACAGGGTCGGTGATGATCTCCCAAGATGTGGTGGGGGCGCTGGCAGAAGAAGTCGCGCTCGAAGACGCCGCTGTAGTCACTTCCTCGGCCGGAGTTTTTACTTCCTCGGTCGGAGTAGTTACCGCCCCAGGAGTCGTTGTCGTGGAAACAGGCGTCGTGGTTGTTAATGGAGGCACAGGTTGCGGTTTCGGCGTTAAGGGCAGCCCGAAGCCCCAAGACGACGCTGTGAGGTTCACCTGAAAAAGCGACATGCCCTCGAGACTAATCAGCATGACACGCTCATGTGGCACCTCATTTTACTCGTTGCCTTTCTTTTTAATCGTTATCGTAAAATCGTTTGGTGCCGTTCACACTGTACAGCTCTGCAGATGCGTTGTGCTTTCGATGGCACGTGAAAACGATATAATTTGCGTAAAACCAAGAACGACTTCGAAACTGGACCGAACGCACACCATAAAACGCGATCTGACGACTATTGCAATTATTAATTTGCTCCTTGCGTGGTATGTTTTACACAGCATTTTGAAGTTGTTCTTGGTTTTAAGCAAAAAAGTGCGTTTATCCCAAGGAATGCATAAACAGCGTTAAAGGACTCTGATATAACAAGTGGCTTAAATTTCACCTCTGCTCGCGCTCTCATTGCTAGAACTAGCAGGGTGACACCAAGAAGAGAAAAAAAAATACGTGCTTCAACACAGAATGAGACCCTAAACAATGCAAAAGCTGTAATTATGAACTGCACTTTTTTTTTGTACGACATAAACATAACAGCCTTTCTGATCACACTGTTCGTTGCGATAGTTACGTAAAATTTAATTTCACCATAATTGCTTGCACCTCCTCTACCTCTTCACTGGCCAGCTGCCGCGATACCAAGAACTAACGTGCTTCCATCAGAACTCGCTCAGCGTGCTTGTCAATATCCAGTGGATGTTCGTGACCAGTACACTTCTGAAGAGGGCTTGTTCTGAGGAATCGATGGCGTGTTTTGTTACCGCTATCTACTTACAAACACTGCAAGCGGGCTGCATAACGACACACAATAAACAGAATTTCTGAGTATTTACTAATGCGTGAACGTTCTTTGGCTCGGCTGTCCGCTTTTTGCTTACTTGCTCTCCCTAGCTAATGCGTGTCCACCCACTGCTTTTCCGATGCCAAAGAAACGAAACCCGCGTACTGAACGGTGTGGAGATTAATTGCCAGGAAGCTGCATGGCCCCTTCAAAGCGATCGCATCAATTGAGCCGGAACGCCATCACAACCGGTTTCAGCACAGCTGTTGCTCCATTTTTTTTGTGATTTTATTTTCTCTTCTCCCTTTTTTTCAGACCTTGACGCGGCGACGACGACGTCACAAGTTTTTTTGACGCCAATAATAATAATAATAATAATAATAATAATAATAATAATAATAATAATAATAATAATAATAATAATAATAATAATAATAATAATAATAATAATAATAATAATAATAATTAAAGGCACGAATCAGTTATTCTTATATTAATACTCAGCAGCCACACAGCAGGCTTCTATCCCTCCACACGTAATGCGGGAAAGTAAACTTTCAAAGTGGCCTGACGAGAACGGTTTCCGTCTGATCAATTTTTCGTTGTTTCAGTTGTTTCTTATCGCTTATGAAGCTACCAATCATCTACATTTACACTATTGCAATGACTAAGGGTCTTAACTTCTCAAATCATCCATTTTTGTGCAGATAGGGGCATTACATTTTTCGCGCGGTAGACAGATTTCGCTTGATCTCGTTAATGCGTTCCTGCACATACTTCGTCACTTCCTTGTACGATCACACGTCACCGGGCACTATTTACTCATCATGAGGTACTTCCCATTAAGGGTAGACAACTTACACTGCACAGCGTAAACCCTTCGCGTAACCTGTTAGGTGCCTCTGCATCAGAGAAGATGGCTTTCTGATTTGGAACGGGGAGGCTGATTGTAAGGGTCTCAAACACGAAGCGCCAACGACATTATTGTGAAGCGCTCGGGACATTTATATTTAGTCTCCATATCCTCCTTTCAGATACCAAAGCGTTGGTTAACTCCGCCCGCCCCACTAGAGTATGCAACTATGCAGCCCGTGATGAGCCAAGTATTCTGTAAGCGGTGAGGTACCTGACACAAGCTTCATATCACTGGTCTACCTGGTTTGAAAGCCAAATGTCAGGCTTGATTTCACAGCTCAGCTGTCAGATCTTCAAGTGCTTATACCTTAGCTGTCCGCCTGGTCATGAATTTGAACTTCATTGCACTCGAAAGGCGAAAGGAGCTCTGGCAGCATATTTCGCGGTGAAAACAGCTTTTTTTCATGTATGAATTAGGCTTAACAAGACAGACTCTTAGAAACACTGCGTGCTGCTCCAGTACTGTGTGAGTTCTCATTTCTTCATAGCTTTCTCTTTTACGCCTTCCTTCATGCAGGGTAGTCAACCAGTATACCTCCGTTTAACCTTCCCACAATGCTATGCATTCTTTCTGTCCATCAGACGTTACATGGAACACATGTAGCACCAAAAACGAACTTTAACGTCACCATTTATTTAGATCATCTTTCTTTTCGAGGTTATCAGTGGCCGAATTCGCAAAGCTGTCCATTCAGGAAATGTCTTTGTCATTGCCAGGACGCACTCGCTAAGCGTGTTCGCTGCAGCATCTGGTCAGTGTCACTTAATTTTACGAACTAATACATAACGTATCAAGTGCTTTGTGATCTAGATGCGTAGGTAGGTTCGATGGCATTCAGTATCACGTGGCCGCTTCTGAATTTAAGGAGCTAGTTTTTGTACATTTAATATCAGCAGTTGATATGTCGTAACATTTAGTAGCCAGGAATCTTCAGATACGCTCAGAAACATGCGGGCACCCGAGGAAATTACCCGCAGTTGCCGAAGAATAAGGACGTTGTACGGGGCAACCAAGAAATGTTATCTTTACGCTTGGTGCTCAAGCAGAAAGCTCGAGAACAGCAGTCCTTAGGCCCTCGAGTTCGATAAAACCAGTTTAATGGGAAATGAGGGCCGTGTTGCTACAGCCGCTTTTCTTTTTCGTTCCTTCGTTTGCCTGCTGGAAAATGTTCCGGACCCGGACGTTCGCCGCGCATCCGAAAAATCCAATACAACGCATTAAGTATGCCAACCGCCTCTATAATCAGAACGAGAAATACCCTATTACGAATACGTATATGAAATTCAATGTCTCGTGGCTACGTAGGGGCTACGAGGGAGCCTTAGGGGAGAACTCCAGAATAATTTTGTCGACCAGAGTTTTTTGACGTGCGCCCAACGCTCGGCGCATCAGTCTTCTTGCACGGCGTCCCTATCCAAAAGCAGCCCCTGCTGCAAAATACACGATCTTTATATATTGCTGAGAAGCGAAATGCAATCAGGCATAATGTAAATATGATGTAGAACGTAATAAAGACGCAAATAATGTAAATATATATGTATATATAGAAATGCCATGTAGATGTAAATGTATCCAAGCGCTTTATTCCATGCAATTTTTAACTGCACATAGTAACTTTTACAATTACGATGTCAGTTTACATGAATGCCATGACGAATAAAGTGCACTTTAAATTCAGCCGAACATGCTGGCGATAAGCAATCAATGCTGCTGTGAGCATAGGTCGGCATTTTCCCTCACGAGTACTCCCCCCAGACTCTTAATCGTTCCACACTCATTTCGCAGGTCTGAGCGTCAGTGAATGAATGGACAAGGGTGTGAACAGGAGTGAATGCGTGTTGCACTGAGCGGATGTGAGTAAAGACAAAACAGGTCTGCGTGAGTGCCTGTTAACGCGAGTAAAAGAACGAGAAAGTCAGTGATGGTGATTTTGAGCAAGCGTGAGTGACTGTCAGCGAATGTGAATGTACGTGCGTATGCGTATGGGTGAGGGACCTGTGAGGGACATTAGACGCGAGTGTGAGCCTGAGTGGGTGCCGGCGCAGTTTGAATGAAAGTGACTAAGAACACGAGCGAGTGTTGGTTAGTATGAGAAGGCGCGATCATAGGCACGTGAGTGTGTAGCGACTGTTGGTGAGTGTTGGTGAGCGAGTATGGCTCCCTATATGGTTGTCATTCTTGTGAGCATGGGTTAGAGGCGACAATAGAATACGGCGTGGAGGACAACAAGGGGTAAGATGGGTTCTTCGATATATATATATATATATATATATATATATATATATATATATAGAGAGAGAGAGAGAGAGAGAGAGAGCATGTCGTATAGCTTACCCCTCTGTACGTAATTCCAAGCCTGCCTTCGCTGACCGATTTGTTCAAGTTGTCTTTCATTTCCTCGATGCTGACTTGCGTGTCCTCAATCCCTACCTTCGCGTCAGCAGGGAATCGGTCCAGCAACACGAACGTGACAAACAGTGTGCCATCTTCTGAGAAATACTGCCATTGGAGCAAAGAGAACAAGCATTGGGAAAATGTCACCACGCAAAGAAAAATGTTGGAGAAGAGGCAGGACACAGCAACAAGCGCTGATATCCCCGCTGTTGCATCCGCTTTCATTCAAGGGAAAGGTGACATAATTTTGCATGTATTTGAAAAAAAAAACATGCCACTGACATGCCACGTCATCGAATGTAACAGTTTGTTCTCGAAGATTCTAGCATCGCAGAGGAGCACCATTACCACAAATCGCTAGAAAAAGTTTTACGAATGAAGGTTATGCGCAAATATGCATGGAGTCTCTGCAGCTGAAAAGAATTCCTTACTTCCTTCTTCTTTTTCAGTGGCGAAATGAAGTGCATGCATGCTACAAGTGCGGATTATTAAAAGGTAAAATACAGCACAGCATTAAATTTCCATAGCTTGGAAGAGACATATTTACCTTAAGTAGATGCTATGGCAAATGAAGAGCCCAATTATAGACCCTTTATTAGTTCTTTAAAAAAAAAAAAAAAACCTTCTTTAGGGTGCAACTCTTGTGCGATAGGTGAAAGCCTGTAGAGGACATTTGCTTCTCAAGTTGGGATTACACGTGCGCCAGAAGAAGTTGACCTTCGTAATTCCTTCACTTCCGTTGCCTGAAAAGTTGAGTCCCCATCATTCCAGCTAATTGGCTTGGCTTGCATTTTTTATCGCTTGTTCCAAGCGTTAGAGCAAGTAGAGGATGGAGGGAAGTGTAGGCGGACGTAATTTATTTTTTTTGTTGAGCACCTGAAAAACTGTCCAAAATTCGTATCCCCTGAAAATAACGTAAAATTTATAAACAACATCTTGAGTACGACGGGGGACTAATAGGTCCCTTTTCTGCGGAAGAAGTCTCCAAGCGGCAGCAGTGATAGCAACATATATATAGTAGTTTGTGCGCTGGTTCTTACTTTTACGTGCTTGTGTTTCAAAAATTTCAGACTTCGTTTGCAGAAAATTTGTTTTGATGTCAAGCTGACGTCGGCAGGTCCGCTTACTTTTGTATTTCTAGTCAAGCGAATAAAAATACATTGACAGACTGTTCGTATTATTTGACTGTACAGCGTACAGAATTGCCCGCCACAAATGTCTGCGGCGGACAGTGTCAAACGAAACTGCTTTCCAATGTTCTTCTGACACAATAAAACGTTTTTCTTCAGATCGCTCATTTTCTGAAATCCTGACTCTCTAGGCGGGCGCAGCCTTGCAATGGGATGGTGGAAGCGGCTCCAGCCTGGGCCCCGCATCTATAAAATTAATTTGATTCTGATTACATCTCCAAAGTGATAGAAGGACAAGTTGTTCACTAGGTACTAAACAGTCACAGGAGATCATATATGGAAGCCAACAGTGAGACTCGAAACCAGAGAAATGTAAACGCTGCGTATTCGCAATTAGTCAACTGCAGCTGCCAGATTACCAATCCGCCCCACGCAGAGCTAGCTAGCTTCTACAAGTACACGGCTCAATGTGCGCTGCACACACCCCGCCACGCTATCGCGTATTCTCTATTGCGTGCTGCAGGCGCCTGAACTATGTCATGGCAGCCAATTTTTCGCTTACTGCAGGTTGAAGTAAACCAGAACCAACCTCTAAGAATCAGCGCGTCAGTAGTCGCCACTGCATCAACTGTACACGGCAGTTCTGCCAAATCTCCTCTAATACATAACTTATTAAGGGTTAACTGTGTCTTACAGCTTCAGAACACGTTGCTTCTAGGCTCACATTCTTGTAGTAACTATAAAGCGAGTTAGCCTTCTCTTCGGCCTCTTCCGTGTGACCACTTCAGGCACGATTTCAAACATTCATTCAGCGAGTCTAAACGGTTCGCGTTTAGACATTTAATTAACAGTCTGAATGGTCTGAAACAGGGGGTTTTTAAATATAGCGTACATTAAAGAATAATGCGTTATACCAGATATTATGCGAGGCACTCTGAAGCACCGCCCGCCGTGGTTGCTTAGTGGCTGTGGTGTCGGGCTGCTAAGCACGAGGTCTCGGGATCGAATCCCGGCCACGGCGGCTGAATTTCAACGGGGGCAAAATGCGAAAGCACCCGATTACTTAGATTTAGCTGCACGTTAAAGATCCCCAGGCAATGCAAATTTCCGGAGTCCCCCACTACGGCGTGCCTCATTATCAGATCGTGGTTTTGGAACGCAAAGCTCCACATTTTTCTTTTATTAAGCAGCGGTATTTCTCAACTGAATGGCAATTGCCTGGCAACAACCCTTTTCCGGAATGCTTGCGTGCGTCACTGTATAATAAAGTTGGCAACAATGCAGCCGGAACGAAGTAGCGCATGTACAAATTACGCGCAATGTGAAAAGATAGGGAAATCAGCGTCTGAATTCAGTGCTTTATAGAAGGCCCAGCCGCTAGGCACACGTAGAGAGCAGAGTATAGAGGAACACTACATCCTACAAGCTAGTGCATGGTGCCCTCTGCTTGTTTCTTTAAGAAGTTCACATTTTATCTCTGTTCAGCGCTTTTTAATTATTGATTGTTTTGTGTTTTCTTTGAACACAGTGAAACATCAAAATGTTCCAAATCGATACCGACCCCTATATTTTACGTGCTGGAACACGTCTTTTCTATTAGACACGCCCTATTTTTCTAGGAAGTATTTACATCTGACACGTTTTATTATATTACTATTATTTGTTTCGTTTGACCTTACCATTATCCGCACTTCATGCTGTTTTTTACCTTTCTCTCTAGTGTCCTTCCCTCGAATCTGGATGACCCATTCTCCATATGACGCTCGTACTGGTCTTTATTTTCGTGTAGCTATTAGCTATTTCTCAATACGACGTTAAAGCATTCCAGTGTCCTGCCATGGTCATAGCTCGGCTCCAATAGCGGCGAACGTAGGTGGCCATAACGCTAAATCTACCTCTGCTCCCCGAGACACGGAATGCCTTTGAAGTTGACGAGCGTCGATTTTTTATTCTCAAGTCAAGGTTGCTACGCAGAAAAGAAAACAGCAAAATTTTTTAATTTCAAAGTCAGCATGCTACAGGCGTATTCTTACCCCTTTGATGCGCGTGATGCGCAAGGAGTGGTCCGAAAGAAAGGAAGCCTGGTCGAGCGCTTCACGCCAAGCCGACAGAAACTTAGGGTCGTTGAGTGCAGAGGAAGATGACAGCGTGGAATAGTCGGAAGTTGAAACTGAAGTGAGAGACATAAAGGTGAGAGGCTCGCCACACCGAATCTTTGAAAACAGCAGGCAATAAAAGAGTAATCTAATTCTATGACGATGCAACTTCGTCATTACGGTATTTCTTAGAGAAATGTACGTAATTCATTCTCAGCTTGGGTTCAATTTTGATACCTGTGATTAACAAGTAAGTAACGCAATATTACGACAGTGAGCATGTACCCGTGGCAATCCGTGTCCTGTTAGATTGATTTGAATAGCTCATTCTTATCAGTTATTCAGTGACAGGTTATCAGAAATGCTCATCTGAGAAGTTCGTATCTGTGTTCGTACGCTAAACAATGGCACAATGTAACGGCCCTTATTCTTGAAGCAGTCGTATAAGGTGAAAGTTGTGCACTGGTGTTTCCCATTCATTGTTACGGCGGATGCTTTTAGATCTACAGTTTTTTTTTAACACTGATAGAGATATGTATTTTTTTGAATTACATTGTGTTTAGTACTGAGTCAAAATTATGAAGGTCTACCTTATCGGAATCTGTGTACCTGTCACTGATCACCATGATTACAGAACGCGAACGCGTTTAATTAAATAAAAGTACAATTGGCAGTAAAATTTTCCTCTTTCGGAATTCTAAGTACGTGTGGCAGCCTCTTGTATTTATTTACTGAAAACGGTGTTATTGGTCCTGTCCGGGGGACAGAATGAATAAGAAATTAAGATAAATATAGAATCAGTGATTTTTTAGTAGCAATTGGAACAAGCAATTTTAAATAACTGTCTCAATTAATATACAGTAAGCTGTAAACATTGCAGCCTTGTTCCTCCGGAGCTTCATATTAGCAATACAGGGGAGGCTGCAGTTATGCATGATGCGTAGTAATTTCGCCACCGGTGCGCTTTGCCTCGCTCTGCGTTTTGTGCTAGCCGGTGCCGTAAGAACATTTCTCGTGTTTAGGAGGTAGCGACGACAAACCTGACTTAGAACGTATTGTGAATTGTACGGTACTAGCTTTGAGAGTGCCATATATAGCGGCGTGATTTTGGTGTCTCACTCCCTATCTTTCCTTCGGTTGCATGGCGATTTTGCATTTTGACAGTATTTTCATATTATTTTACTCAGGTGAGTGTGTAATTTACTTCCTAAAAGACTCCCTTTCTAGTGGATATGGGACAAAGAAGACCAGTTAAAATTAAAAAAAAAAAACGAAGCGGTGCCTGACAGGTATGAGCGGGCAGTTAGAATGAGAGAAGTAACGACATTTGTCGTCCTCGCTGCGGCTTCAATATTTTTGTTTGTGAAAGCCTCTTTAACATGTAGATCCTACGAAAGACATAAAGAAAAAGGAAACAAAAACTGTTAACTCCTACTAGACTTTTTCGGCTGGAACTGGCCATTGCTTTCTTTTTGGCATGCTGTACACATTTATTACAGTGGTAATGACCAAAGCGCGAGAATACCCTTAAATATGGTTATAACAATATCGTGAAGTCAAAGAAAGATGTATATTTTGCCATATTTGTAGTCCGGCCTTCAAAAAAGGTAATACAGTTTAGGTTTATATTGGAAGAGAAAATGCTGTGACGAGCTGAGTCACGCACCAGAAGCTTTCCCTTGGCACCATGCGTACATGAAGTCCCGCGTTTGATATCCAAGTTAGGTGCGATTCTTTCTTTGCGCCGACAATGAAAGTGCTATTACGAACTTCGCGAATGGCACTCACGTTTCACCTCGAGGAAGGCGTCCACCGAATCGTTGCCTTTGTAACAAGACGAGATGTCGAAGCCACGCAAATTGATCAGTTCCGGCGGATTCTTGAACGAGTCGTACAAGTTGTAGCTGAAGCGAGTGCCTTCCTCAAGAGACAAGGGGTTTTCGCCGTCACTCGAGACCTTTGAGGCAAAAGAAACCGTTATCAGCCCGAGAGCTTCAGGAGATGCGCGAAAGCGACATTTTCGCTCATCAAAGCTGTGACCCACAAACTTTAACCTACGCGGAACGGGTCCGCGCAAAGCAAATAGTTAGAAGGCGAAGCAGAGGTGTTCGTAGTGCCAGTAGAATGCTGACTTGGGCGAGAAGTTGACTCGGTGAACTGAAAAGGGGAGCCCGGTTAGTGTTGTGTGACCTACAAACTAAATTGTTTTTGCATATAAATGTGCTGAAGATGACATTTTCCTAGAGTTACATCTAAAAAAATAAGAATGAAGCTGTGAACGTTTCGTTCATATTTTCAGTGTACGTTTATTCAGTAACTATTGCAATAACCTATTATGGATGTAATACTGCAGACACCTACAATTGGCACTAGCCCACTACGTCCGGAGCGACTAGTGCAGAAACAAGCCTTGTCATTAGGCAAGACGGAGCCCCTATATAACTTGTAGCCTTAGTTAAGTTTATTGCTTCAATATTCTTTCACAACTTGGAGAAACTGCAAAGAGAAAGAAGGTTAGGCGTTTATACATTGTTTTCAATCACAATTGCAGATAGAAATCAAAATCACGGTGCTTTTTGGAGCTTTTAAATATGTTTTTGTATACGCCATTGCTCAGGAACGCTCGTAGAAGAACGAAATTAATACTTTCAACGAAGCATTGACGACCAAGGGACCTTTCAGTACAGCTTGCCAGCAATTGCATTATTTTCTTCCTTGCCCTGTCTTCATACTAGCAGAATGAGAAGTCCAACAATTTCTTCTTATGCTTTCATTATGTCCGTGTCCCCTTGGAGCTATATAAATATATAAATATATATATATATATATATATATATATATATATATATATATATATATATATATATATATATAAGCTTCGAGTTTTGCATAAATCGATGTAGCGTTTCGAATAGGAGCTCGTGTGATGCACAGCTCTTAAGAGGTAATTGTGTATTCGGCCGCTTGGTCCTTTGCCTACTCTCCTATTTTGTAGGCTTCAAGGGTCATTTTTCCGTCGCATGCAGGGTAGACCTTATACTCCAGCAAACCACGGCAACGAACAAAAACCTCCCAATGTCATTCCAAGGACGGCTTGATATTACGAAGGCACCGGGCTTCCCTACACTAGCAAGAAATGTCCTGCCAGCCATGTCTCAGACACTTTTCTTCAGTCCTCAGTCATAACAAATGCCATTATTGTAAGTGCTACTTCTTTTACTAAACCAAGAAGGCAACGTTTAGAACACTGATATTATTAAACCTTTACTTTTGGGTGCTCTCCAAGATCTCCGTAAGACGTTCTACTTATACAGAATAGTCGAAAGCTCTGTGGAAGCGACGTGGGCCTGATTTATGGGCGTAATAAAATGGCGTTCAACTGGCTCCGCATGATGTCGGTGATCTACATCACTATACCACCGTGTATGTTGCTCGATGGAATGTGCCGTCCCTTGTGAAAGCTATCCAAATTGCATGGTTAAACGTCTTGCTCATATGACTTGCAAATAATCGACAAAGAAGGCAAAAGTTAAACATTACGTGTGTGTCTGTTTGGTTACTAAAGGCTATAATGTTAGTACACTTGTGACCCCGTCGCTTTCCCTGCAGTCATCCTATGTAGGCAAACGAAGTACGCCCTTTGATCTAATATATTCAAATGCAGCATCCATCTCATACGCGATGTGAAGGATAATTTCGGATTACGTTTTGGCATTGCAATAGCAAAATGTAAAATAAAGATGGCTGCAATCCAGACAGAGAGAGAGAGAGAGAGAGAGAGAGAAACGAAGGAGGAAAGGTAGGCATATCATTGTAGTAAACGTACTCACCCTAATCACTGTTAAGTCGAGGCTCACCATATATGTGTCGCCAGATGCACGCTTTCCCTCTTGCCCTTTCTGCAAAGAACGGGACAAGGGGATCATTTTCGGTCATAACCTAAGGGCATATAGCGTTTATTTAATTTTTTTTTAGTGGTGTTGTGTGCCAAGAACACTGGCCGCACACTACGCAAAGGCAACGGCACAACATGCACTAGCACTAAGTTGCTCGATGCTTAAAAGTTCACCTCATGCAGCAGTTAGCTGCCTGCATAAAAACGAAGGCGTCTGGCCCGTATGCATCTCAATGCCACAATAAGACGCATTTTAGGGCTGTAGCGGTTTAGAAAATTTTCAGAATCCAGACGTGCGATTGATGAATGCTTTCACTGATACCAATTCTGTACAGCTCACTTGAAGACCGAACTGGAATATATAGATTAATTTTGCATTGCCGGTGGCATATGGAGGTTACAATGATTCTTGCGTAGTGCCCCATCTAGGTCACAGGTCCAAACACAAAGTAAAACATTAGTTTGTCTAAACATAATTAGACAAAAGAATTTGAGAATACTGCCGCTATTGGGGAGAAGTCACCAAAAAATTAGAAGCGGGAATAACCCAGCTCTCCTAACATTGAGGCACACGACAGTTCTTTCTTTTTCCCATGTTTCGTTATCGAGCGTATCATTCTCACGGTGCCTGCGCAGCACAATCTAGCAGGGAAGTAATATCGACTCCTCCCGATAACAACGCCTTTTATCAGCGTTCTTTCTAGGTCAGGCCTCTAGTTTCGCAGCGAGGGAACCAGGCACCGCACGATACAAGTGAAATATTCCGCGTTGTTCTCTCTATGACACCACATTAAAAAAATATGCAATACTATATAAAGCTAGAGGTCGGTAACGAATAGCCGGAAAGCATTGTGTGGGGATAAGGATAGGAATGAAATTGCACTGTGTGTATGGTCATCTCTGCGCTATCGCTTAACGGATCTTCCAACACGAGCGTTACGAGCCCCACCCTTGGCTGCCATTGTTGCTTTCCTGGCACAAATTCGACTGTAGGGCGCGCAGGCTGGTTTGCGTCCCTGAAGACTAAACCACGATCCGCAACTTCCTTTGAGTAGGCGTGACAGGGTTCGTTCCCTCGGCCGACGACGTCAAGAAATACATTTTCTGCTGTGCATTGGTTACTGCGGAGAGATTGAGGCAGAGAGTAGTTCGGCTACTCCATTTTTCTGTGTTCTACTGAAATAAAATAAACAATGAAAAGAACAATAAAAAAACGAAATATAAATAAATAGATAAATAAATAAAAGGTGACAATGAAGATTATTATACTGATAACGATGCTTCTACATCTTTATCTCTTTCAGCGCGCCCTCATTACATAAGCTAGCGGAGAGAATGTCTGTCGACCCATTAAGGTGTTGGCTAGTTTGATGCTACGTCACACAAAAGCAAAAGCATTCCTTAAGGTGGTCAGCCGAGAATGCGACTTTCTGCCGTTTTCAACGAGCACATAAGCAATGAGAAACATTTTAGGCAATATCCGGCTTACACGAATACTGTCAGATGCCGTCGAGAGCAGCAGTGATTCGACCGAAGGGATTTTTCGGACGGATTATATTGGCCCCGTTGCACGGTTGGTATGTTTTGAACGCAGTTCAGACAGGTTTTTCAGATTACGTGACCATTTTTCCAATGCGTGTTTAGAGGAAAAGAAGTCTGTCTTCACTTGCACTACTTTATTTTGGTGATAAATGTGGTCCATGGAGTCTTATTTAATGAATATCTAATTAATTATTTGGGTACCTTCAAGACCCAGAGGGTGTTATAAGTATATAGAAATTAGTTCAGTTACAGACGTATATTTAGAAGTTAAATTTTTGAGTACGTTTTTATAAAGGATGCCGCACTGGAGGCTGCCATCTTGACAGTTGAGTTTCCTGAATTGCAATGGCCGGCTTCAGCTGAAGTAAACCGCCATTATATTGTAGACGGCAGCTGGATCTGCCGGGAAACGGCTCTCAACTGAGGCTGATGTCAACTATCGTTGGGATCAACGGCCGTTGAAAGAACCCGTGTAACACAAGCATTTTAGACTTACGTCAAGAAACATTTCAGGTGAGAGGGAACCTCTAAAGTACAGCAAAGATGTGCACGTACAACATTTAGCTGATGCCAAATTCTTGACGGAGATGACACAAAGTTGCCGAAGATTACACGATGACTGTTATCAACTGCTGAGAACGCCCTTCGCCAGTGACCATGACGCTGGCCAGCTCTACAAAGGTCAACTGCGCTAACGGCGATTCAAGAATATATTTAAAATCTTACATTGCACTTTTAGGACTTTGGTCAACGTGCTCACACAGTATACGCGTATTACTCGTTGCAAGAGACGTTCATACCATCGCATGAACCAGCGTGTCGCTTATAATACTCGCCGCTATAGAAAGGATTTCGCAGCCTTTGTCATGTCTTGGGAATGCTTAAATTGATTTATTTGATGATATGGCAAATGTTGGCCGCTTTTGTCGCCGACTCTTTGACAATAATCGATTGTCTACTGATCATGTAGAAATGACACGAAATATGACGTGCACTTAGCGTCGGCATACTCGAATAAATTAGCAAAGCAGTGGGCGCAACAATACGTTTGATACGATGTGCACCGAAATATTCAGGCAGCAAGCCATGCAAATGAAGAAAAAAAATAGAATTCAGAAAGCAAGTATCATATCACAACTTGTAAGAAGAATACAGATATTGTGAGTTCGTGCATATTAAGGTGCATAGATGAACAAGAATACGGACAAATAATTGGATTTAAGTATAAACCAACAGAATAAATTAAATAGGTATCAATAGGCCGAAACACTGTCACTTTCCGTTAATAAATCTATTTGATCTTTTAGAGCTTTAGTTCGCGCTCGTCAATTGTCCCGCAATCAAAGCGCTTTATTTGCCATAAATGGATGACCATCGCGAGTTAATCGCTTGTTCGTCGGTGCGAAAGCGTTTGGCCAATGTGAGCGAACAGGGTTGTTCAGGTGACGAGTTCTGGCGTGGAGAATCCTATCGTGCACGAGTACGGTATTGTTGTGAGGTGTTTCTGCATCTGGGACGACGGTTAAGCAGTGTATTGTATTACAGAACAATGCACACGAGTTTACTGAGTACAGTATTTCACAAGGATTCAATGCATCGTCGATCCCGGACTCTGGGAC
This sequence comes from Dermacentor variabilis, assembly GCF_050947875.1. NCBI lineage: Eukaryota > Metazoa > Arthropoda > Arachnida > Ixodida > Ixodidae > Dermacentor > Dermacentor variabilis. The sequence goes on along the minus strand of NC_134572.1, from coordinate 117,078,722 downwards.
GCTCGCCGACGTCAACATGCGAACCACGCACCCGTACTCAACATTGCATTCTGTTATCGTGGCTACGTACCCGATGGCGTGATGACAAAAGGCTGAGGGCCTGCATTCATATTGATAAAACATAGCAGTAAGATAATGCATGAATAATATCTAGGGACAGTATTACATAAGGCGGACGACAGACTACTGCCACATGTTCGCCATCCCGTTTCAGGCCTCCTCTGTGTGGCTACCAGTGGTCTCGCGGGTCCTCCGTTCACACATCCTGACGTCACGTTATGGTGCGACTGCAGCTGCGCAGAAAACGTATGCCCAGGTAGCACACAAAGTCTTGAAAACGTCGTATTAAGGGATTCAACGTCTGAAACGGATTTTTGACCAAAATCGACGCATCAAAGACGTTCCAAACAAGATAGCTTAAAAACGAGGGGTGAATACGTTTTGATAACGTTGGAAGCCAGACAGCTTAAAAACGAGGGGTGAATACGTTTTGCAAGCGACTCAAAACGCCACCGCCACGCCACGGCGCGTCAGCCTCTTTAGCGGCTTCTACAATATTCAACAACCCATCAACGCGATCCAACCTTGCGCAAGGTGGCGATACCGTCGTCAAATCATGTGACCAAAGTGGCCACGTGATTCGTGATGCCGGGCAGCCGGGCGAGCCGGGGCATAGTCGCGTCGTCATGGCGTCGTCGCGTCACCGCACTCGCATTGCGCTGTGGTGTGTTTGCGGCTGTTCTGAACGTGCTGCCGCTGCCCTTTGCTATGTAAGTGTTGCAGTGTTTTGCTGTCAAGAAAACGATATTCTGTGATCAGTTTGGGTAGTGCGATATGTTTGTGTGGTTTTAATTTGGAAATCAGTAGTGTTTTCAATTGTTATGTGATCAAGGCGGCCACGTTATTCGTGAAGCCGGGCATAGTTACGTTATCGCACTCGCATGGCACTATGGTCTGTTTGCGACTGTTCTGAATGTGCTGCCTCTGCCCTTTGTCATGTAAGTGTTGCAGTGCTTTGCTGTCAAGAAAACGACATTCTGTGATTAGTTTGGGTTGTGCGATCTGTTTGAGACGGGCATAATAACGTTATCGCACTTGCATTGCGCTGTGGTATGATAGCGGCTGTTCTGAATGTGCTGCCGCTGCCATTTGTCATGTAAGTGTTGCAGGGTTTTGCCGTCAAGAAAACGACGTTCTGTGATTAGTTTGGGTTGTGCGATCTGTTTGTGTAGTTTAATTTGGAAATCAGTAGTGTTTTCAATTGGAGGGCGCGGAGTGGAGGGCACTAATCAGCTCTTCAAGTTCATTGTCATGTTATGTGAGGCGCCTTTTCACTGACGCTGTAATTAAGGCGTTAAGGGCAGTATAAGGACGAAAGTTAGAGGGACGAAATCGTGCCTGTGTGTCCCTAGCGTCGGGGTCGGCCGCTATGCGTGATCCTAACAAGAAAGCATTTTGCAGAATGCGAAGAAAGGCGGCAAAATTTCTGTCTGTGCACACCTTGCCGATCTCCACAATAGAGCCATCATCGTGGTATTTTAGTCTCCCGTTTAGCAAGAGTGTTGCAGACAAGGGAACTGGTTCAAACAGGCTTTTTTTTAATGATTCACTACTAGTGCGGTATCCCAAAAGGTGAGGTCAAGTGCTCGCCCTATTTTCTTCCCTCGCGCTACAGCGCACTGACAGAATTTTGCGTGCACCATACCGTGCTTTTATCGTTTGCGCTTCAGGTTCTCGATTGTGTTTTCGCCCCCTTTACCCACGTGATGGGTATTTCATGGTATTACCGGGTACCACATGTGTCCATATATTCTGTCCAATATATGAAACGGCCAAATTCGATTTTATTTGACGCCTCAAATGGTAGTAATGTATTGAGTCCCTTGTAGCTTTGTGCTTGTTATCAATTTTACTATTTGGCGAATGGATACAGCATGTACGCTGCATAACTCGCTTGTGCATACTGCATACGTGAGTCGAGTATGCCCTTGGTATAAAATAACTTGTATGCTTTAGGTAGTACGATTGTTTGGAGTTTGGGACATGTGTCGGAATGTACGCTGTGCGCCCTTCGCGCTTTACGGCGGCCTGCCGAGTTCGTGCGGGTGCCATGTGTGCGCGTGGAGTTCGCGAAGCGCTCTCGCAGTTTTTTTTAATATATATATACATGTGTTCTGTTCGCGCGCTTCGCACAACAGGGCATGTCGCAGTTCTTTGTCCTTGTGCAACACATTTTCCTAGCGTACGTCTGTGCATTATTTGATACCGGTTTCACACGGGGCTCTTTTAGCCGCTATCCAGTCCGTTACAAATCGAATTTCTCGGTCGTGATGGCTCCTCTGCGCAAGCTACGAAAGTGAGCCAGTCGCATCGATAATTTCGATCCGGATCGGGCTTGATCGCGATCGAGAGTGGTCGTGTGACACCGGTTTTACACATGGCTCCCACATAGGGAACACTTTAAGTTCAATGCTACTGAGTGAAGAGCAAGCGCATATATATGCCAGTGGTGGTATGTGGGCAAGTCTCTCTGGTGAAGCCAATACTTGTGCATTCAAAACATTTCAATTACCAGCGTAGTGCATCAATGTGTCTACTTCGACAAAATGGAGCACCAGTGCAGATATCTGAACATACCTGTCCAGGGCAGCAAGTGTGTCTAGATTGAAACCACTACCAGCATGTGCGGCAGTTCTATTTCTAGCAGCGGGACTACACAATAATCAGTAGGGTGCTCTCAAGCTGTTTATCTATGAAGCTCTGCCTGGACTGTGTGCCAAATATTTTTGGACGTGAAAGTGGGGATGAATTGGTAAACATCAGTGGAACTGTGCCTGGACTTTGTGGCAAATGTTTTTGGATGTGAAAGTGTGAGTGAACTGGCAAAGAATTTGCTCTGGGCTACATGTGTTAAACGTTTTTTCTCATTCAGAGTGCATTTTTTTACTTTAGGAGACTGGAGATGTGCGCAAAGTGTGACATGTCAGTGTGCTAATTAATGTATTTGCTGGTTTGCAAATTATTCGTTGCAACTTTATTTTTGCCAGAGAGGTACAACTTTGCCTCTTGTAAAGGGATTTTTAGATAAAACACTTACTATTTATTATGACCATTGCTTCCTTTGTTACACAAATGCAGCTTCCAGTGCATTCCATTTTATTTCCATGTTTATGTGGGTTTCTAATATGAGGCTTGCATATTCATTTCTCACGTTCTGGAGTGGCAAGATGCAGCATTACTGTCTCATCGTTCGCTGTACTACAGTAGTGTTCACTTGTTACACTGAATCCCCCGTTTAAGTATTCTGTACTAATTTCACTTTATTGCTTTTTTGTTGTATGGTTATTTTTCTCGCCATTACCTTCTTTGATATATCCTAAAGGCAATATTTCCAATTTTGCATTGTTCCCATTTTTTTATTTCTGTCACAGGATTGTTTTATGATGGTATGCGGTGGTATTTCTTTTTGTGCTCTTTTCAAGCTTCTAGATGATTGGTAACATTGCTTGGAGGCAGTTACCGTCCAATTCATAGTCTTGCATTTTTCAGTCTACTTCTTCCATTCGCTCCGATGTCACTTGTGCATAACTCTAGTCCATCTAATAGCACGCGCACTTTACTATGATAAATTAGACACTTTAGTACACTCCAGGTTTTTCTGTTCATTTTTGTATGTGTACTTGGAATTTTGTTTATGTGCTAGTGAATGTTCACTTTCGAGTTCATTACGAATCCTTTCTGCGACTTTTGTCATTGTTGATGTACTTTTATTTCTATTTGCATTTCTCACACAGTTTGTTCGAACCTTGCATAAGCATTACATTTTAATAAAGTGTTCTTGCTTTGTCACAATGTTCTCATTTCATGCACTCTTGGCATGAAGGGCTTGGTCTGGCCACCTGCCAAGACGTGGCCATTTGTTTTTTGCAGGATGTCATTCCCATTGTGGTTGTAAGCATCGTAGCTTACTAAAGGCGGTATTAAGGATTTATTATTCCTAACAGGCTCATTTTCGTGCGACTTGGTAGACGATGCGCCGGCCATGCGGGGAACAGTGCTTGGCACTGAGCCATGGCTCTTACAGTCAACACCGACGCTTCTACTCATCTGGGGCGCGATTGGAGATCGTTGTTCGAAACGCCCGATCAGTTTCACCTCACGCGATTGGCCTAGGCCGTGCCAACGGGTGCGGCTGACGACGTCTGCGCGGCATAGGCCAGTCGCGTGAGGCGAAACTAAACGCGTGTTTTGAACAACGATGTCTGATCGCGCCCGTCACCCGCGAAAATTAGCTTCAGATGATCGTAAACCTTTCAAGACCGCTTCTAGACCAGCTTTTTGATAACGTCCTAAAAACGTTTAGAAATTGGTTACGAATAGTTTTGGCAAAGGGATTACTTGTGTCTTTCCCAATCCTATTTCTAGACCAGCTTTTCGAATACGTCTTGCAGACCTGTTCTAGATCGTCTCAAGAAAGTAATTAAGCCGGACATTAGCAGAGATATCCGACGTTTTCCCGCCGAAGTTCTCTCATTCGTGTCTTCTTTAACCCGTTTTTATCGTCTTGGATAAACGCTACGAAAACGTTACGTATCTCTTTTGTGCTACCTGGGATGTTCGACTTTGCGAATGGTTCTGGTGATGGAACATGAGGCGAGATGACGACGCGTACGTTGCCGCTTGTAAAACATACCAGTTAAACAAAGTGCCAACAACCGTTTCAAAGCCACCGATGCAAAACTTTCAGTCACCAGGGGCCAATTTCGAAGTTGTGGGCAACGACTAAATGGGTCCTTTTCCGGAAACTAGATCTGAAAGCAACTACATGTTAGTTGCCGTGGACCATTTTGCTCAATGGGTCGAGGCCGAAGCAGTTCGTGACACTTAATGCAAGCCATGCCGTGAAATTCTTGCACCGTCATCTCGCGTCACGGCATGACGCACCTAAGCGGTTGGTGACTCGAGAGTACGAAGCTGCTGTTAGCTCCTCGGGGATACTGCACGCAACCACGCCCGCGAATAACCCAAAATCTAAAAAATATATGGAGCGGGTCGAGCGCACCATATGCAAGAGGTTTCATGCTAGCTAGCTTCATGCAACTAGCTTTCATGCTGGTTATATTTTTTGGGGGAGGAGGGGGGGGGATTTTTTCCGTTTCAGTCATTGCTTCCTAGTCAATGCTTAGTCCAGTAGAGCAACATACGGGCACCACGAAACACCACTCCCACAGCGTAGAGATGCCGTCCGAGCCGGGAGGCCAGTCCGTGCGCAATACTTCCCACATGTGACACGGGATTCCTCGCTTCACCGTCTGAAACAAGATCAATGGGCTTTTAGGGGCACGCAATCATAGCCTCCTTGTCCTGGCAAAACAAAGCTCCTAAACACAGCAGTGTAGTAGGTTATATGAATAATTCGTGCGCTTCTTCATTCGCATTCATAAGACAGATGTAGCAACAAGACGTGGAGAAGAATTATAGTGGATGGCGGCTCATCTGAAGGTTTGAACCACCGTGAAAGTTCCAGCTAGTCGCTTTATGGCTTCACAGCACCAGAAGACAACATGGAAAACCGAGAACAACAAACACAAGCTCTAACTTCAAACTGTTTAACCTCGTGTGGGAAAGAAACCATAACCGCGTACCGCACCCGCGCATAACCAACAAGGAACGAATGCACAGCAAAAGCCGCAACAAGATGACGGCACGAAAATTAAGAAGAACAGCATAAAAGCCAAATTGCAGCGAACTATTTCTATGAGTTCACGCGTTTCGAGTACTTTCTTTCATTCTTACTTGTACACTGTAGTCATTTATTAACTGTAGGTTGTTTTACCGGGGAAGTATACACCTTAGGGATAAGACTTTAGCGCGTCCCGACCGCGCACCATAGAACACGATCTATCTCTATAGCCGTCGAGATAGAACATGCTCTATCTCGGCGCCGGACTCCGACGCTCGTGTTACTCAATTGACCAATTATACCGGGTGATCAATGCACAATGAAATTGGCGGCACATATTCCACTTCCGGCCACTCAAGACCTGCACAGACTCCGGGGTTATGCCCATCCCACGCTCCTCAGCGCTCGCTGTGAGGTTGTTTCCATATCTCGGCTTAATCGCACCTGGCGTCGTCGCCAGTATTTTCGTGATTTAGAGTGTGATTTAGCTGGTTCCCCGTCATATATGCTTCACAGTAGCTCAATACTTAATACTAGCAGCAGCACAGCACAAACAAGTACAAAAAACTTGGCGGGTATCTCGAGCATAGGAGTACATAGCGTTGCACAGCTGTTACTTCTATGGTTGCCTTAGAAGTAAAAAAAAAATTCACGAATGAACTCCTCTGGTGGCACGCGTAAGGATTGTACCACTTGCTCATCTCAACGCAGCCCGGTGTCATTATCAATGCTATGGAACTTGATCCAAAATTGTAAACCCTTATCAACCCTCATCGGTCGATCGCTTATCATGTTCGATACCGAACCTGATAAGGCAGGTTTAATTAAAATAGAGCTTATTACGGCACTTCAACCCATGGCCATATTGGTGTTAATTAAGATGAATTAGCGAATTTTTTTATTGAAACGTATGCTGTTCTGTGTGTTGTATCGATGCGTGATTTCAATGAATCCATGCACTGTTCCCTTCACTTTGGTGAGCGCTTGTAGCCTCTGCATTACGAGGGTATGAGCCACTGCTTAAGGGTTTGTTTGTGCTCGCCTCTCTCTCTCTCTATCTCTCTCTCTCTCACCCACTCGCTTTCTCTTTTTATCCCCCTTCCCCCGTGCATGGTAGCCAACCAGAACTACCTCTGGTTAACTTCCCTGCCTTTCTATGCTTCATTTTTTTTCTCTTTATCTGTTGCAGGGTAGGTATGGAAATGTTTTCGCATTTAAAATTCTGACGCTGTCTTGGAGTGTACACTTCGTGGTGAACTCTGCGCCAAAATGGACGATAACACTCCCTCGCTGCTTCTTGGTTCTCGTGTTGATGGAAATGTATTTTTTTCTTTTTTTTTTCATTTCAGCGCACAGACAAAAATACAATTTTCTCTTTCCCGTCCGCGTATCTCGTACACGTGAACTTCTATTGGCCCATTATACGGGGTGATCATTTTAAGTTTTACAGAATTTTAAGAAATCTCCTATAATAGATAGCATAATTCCATTCCTTGAGTTGGAGAATGCAAAGAGGAGAACATTATTTGTACGAGTAATTGAAACACATAATCAAGTAATTGATTAGAATTCACTGCACAAATTTTAAATAATTAATTCCCTCCACATATTGCAAGCTATGAATTATAGTCGGTTAGTTAGTGAGGCATATCTAGTAGGAAGAAATTTCGAAGATGGCACAGGTTTCTATATGTGCGGCATCAAAGTGGCAACAAAAATGCACTGTTGTCCCACTCACTTTTCAGACAAATTTCCGTTAATAAGCCGGATATGTTTCGATTTCTCGAGCAAGCAATGTCTACATCTTCGAATAATCCAGCTCAAGGAACAGAATTGTGCTATCTGCCACAGGTGATTTTTTTTTTAATTCTGTAGAACTTAAAATTTAACACCTGGTATATCGCATGTAGAGAGATCGAAGTATGTACAATGCCTGATGTAACTACTGGGACCTAACCACCGTGGAGCCAAGTTAATGGGATGCACTGGAAATAAACGTTTCCGGCACGTTGCCCCAGTCGTCTTGAGCTACTGGAAAGGTTTTCCGCAGCGTGCTTAGTTTGCTAATTATTTTTAAGGGACACGAAAGAAAAAAATATAGACCCTAACATGCAATTCCCCAAACCTATGAACACCAGCCGCTCAACAGAAAGAACAATTCAAAGACCTCGAAATGGCACAGCCTGTGCCAAATGCTTCTTGTACAAGGCAGAGACAAACCGACAGCGCTGTGTGCTCTCGTGAGGAGGCTGACAAAGACACAGGACACCTGCTATTACAGTTGAAATAAATTATGATACTCAACGTAGGAGCGTTTTTGCCAAGATACGTGCTGTGGATGGGGCGCCATAATGAACAGGTAAAATAGCGGGCGCATGGTAATCACAACACTCGCAACACAGTGCAGCAAGTGCATTAGGATACAGTATATTGAAGAGTCGGGAATATCTAAATGGTTTAAATTTTACTATTTCAAACCTGGTCGTGGCGCCAACTTTTCGTGTTTGCATGGCGTATTCACTCACGTTATCCTGTCCCTGTGGCTCTTCCCCGTGTGTGTGTGCGCGTGCGTCGACATGAACACCCGAACCCTTGCGGACTAATCACAAACGATTGTTTTCGCTGTGTTAAGTGAAGCAGTGTTAAATTTGCCCATTTCATTCCCACGTCCCCGGCGTACAGGAACCTGACGCGAGCATGCGCTCTGGCTTACCCGGGCTGCGCAACGTGAGAAACGTTACATAGGCTCGCATTTATTTACGTTGCTTCTTATTTATTTTAAGTGTACGGGGACACTTCTTGGCCAGTTCACCGTTGTGAGCGAGTGCCATAATATGAAAATCATGATAATCATCTCGCGGTAATCATCTCAAAGAGTTAGCTGGCGTTGACACGGAAGAAGTGTACAAAGAACTTCCCCTCGCATCTTGCGGCATCCGGTTCCTTCCTTCTTTAAAAAAAGGCAGTCAGTAATAGATACCGCGCTTTGTTTATCTTATTAGCTCCTCATTAATCCCGGAGAAACCGCGTGATTGACATACATGCCGAGCCACCGAGTCCGACAAGGCCTGTCTTTCGAGAAGTGGCTGTTCGAGTGCGTTGTGTGGATTGGAACGTTCTGTCCCTTTCCTGAGTGGATTTCGCATCTGGACGCTTGTCTTTGTTTGTTCGTTTTTGAACTTTCGTTTGGCTGTGTAGCATGCGTGCGTTTGTTTTTCGTGTCTGCGTAATGCAATGCAATTAATTTTCGTATGACAATACTGATACGTCCATGCAAATAAAAAAAAGTGAGACTGTGGACTAATGCTTAGAGCATAGAACTGCCATAGGTTAGGGGCCGATGTTCGAGTCTTGTCGCTGGACGAGTTTAATTTCTTTAAGTGTATCCGAGTCTACTCGGCAAGATTCCTACCAGTGACCAACCAACCGACTCGGGAGAAACAATGGAATGATAAGCAAATAAAGGTTCGCATAAAATAAATAGAAAAAAAACGACTGCACAATGCCTTCACCTGCCTGCGAAGCATCATACTTAGGCATGACACTGAGAGAGAAAGTGTGATGTAAGGAACCTCTAATTCCAATATCACAAGTAAATGAGCGACTAACCTGTTTCTTGTATGTCAACTTTATGTCATTGTCGTCACCGCCGAAAAACGTTGCCGGTGTCATGTGCCTGATGTAGCTTGGATCGGCGATCATTTGCACATCGAATTCCAAGTCAAGTATGCTCTTAACACTGCAACGTGTGTTGCTCTTCTGAATTATCTGGTAGATTGCGCCTGAAAATCATAGGAAGAGGTTATAGTGAGGAGCTATGCGAAATAACATGCTGCCACAGAGAGATAAAATAGATGCTTTACAGGACAGAAAGGAGTGCAAATAATAAACAGAGGGTATCTTTTTCAGTGCACTGTGACACGAAATATATCAATACTGCTTAATCCTTTTCAACGCCGCGAAAATGATCTGTTAGAGAATTTTCTTATTTCAGAGGAAGTCTTGCAAATTCCACCTCGAAATATCCTTCTGAAGTTGAATATATTTATGCGTCCCACAGCGTTATTACGGAAGTCTAAACAGTTAAATGGAAGCGGGCACCTTGTTATGAACAGTGGCATCTAGCTGCTTTTATGCTGTAACTTAATAATCTCTTTGCGTACGAACGTCGTCGTGCTGTCTGGCGACGGCTGTAGCATGTGAACCTTCTATTACTGCGCTTCGAGCTAGACAAACTAGCACTCATTTAGAGGGTATTTCCATTCGAACATCAGCGTCGACGTCAGGAGCTATCATTTCGCCGAGACGTGACAGCGATTTTTGGAAGCTGCTACATGGTCTCTCTACAATTTCCGCCACACGCAAAATGACGCCCTGGCCCGCACCAACCTCCCTGGCTTATATCTCCATTATGGATAAGTTTTGGTATTGTACAGGCTCGCCTAAGGAATATTCCTACTTATGCGCGTCCATTAGACAACTAAATATTGTGGATAAACCAGCGGGGAAAGTGGCCGACATTCGCAATATCATCAGAATATAGACTCATATTTTGCGTGGAGATGGGTCGGTTTATTGAAATGTCATAATACATGGCCACTAGGGGCACGGTGTTCACATCTTTTTGCCGGAGTGCATTGTCAGCTCAACAGTGTCTTCGGTAGCGCAAATCAAGCGAAACTTCAATTCTTATCGAATGCATTAAGATTTTATACCAGCAACGTGTCATTTCGCCGTACTGATAAAATGAACTTGCATATAAGTTTTTGATGACGTTCTTTTCAGTATAAGGCGGATAGATAATTGTTTTTTTTTAAATAAACGCATTGAAGGTGTAGAGCGTCTTCAACAATGATGACGTGAGCACTTGTTGTCGCAGAAAGAATTTTCTGGTTATTGATATCAACTTTCTTTTTTTATTACTTAGTGGACAGAACTGAACGAAACTGCCTCCTTCTCACTTTACTTATCACATCTATTAATAGCGGAGGGGGTGTTCACAAAAGAATAAATCATACGACCGCTGATTCAAGACCGCCCTTGATGTATACAAATAGCCTCGCTCATTACGATAAAACGCCTCGTGCAAAGACGTACAGCATTCATGGGGCAAAAACATTCTTTTTCACTGTAATACCAACGTCAATGAAGCGATTTAACTTGGGGAACATGCAGATAACTATAGAACAAAGCAACAATTTTCTTAAATTTGTAACTCGTTATAGCGTTGCAGGTGCATGCCTCTGTAGATAAAGGTCACGCCATACTTATTCTGCCTTTCCCTGCGACCCACCTTCGTTTCCAGATACGATAAGGGCTCTCCTATGCCGCACAAAGGTGTCATTTATGGGCGCGTAATCTATTCGGTACAGCATGCGGTCCAGATCGACCCAAACCTGTAAAGAAGATATTTATAGAGAGACAGATATAAAAAATTACCTCGCTGAAGGAAATGCCAAAAAAGAAACCTAAAATATGAGATTGAGCTGGTATGACCAAAACAACGAGGTATACAACAGAAAGAGCTCAAGAATGAAATTGCGACGTACATCACTATAGAGCGTGGCGTTGTTTCCGGATGAGGTCATCTCCACGCGGTAGTTGAAAATCTTCAAATCACGAATTGGAGGCAGAGAGACGGCCTTCTTGTATCCGCCGCAGAAGACACCATCTGGAAGCTAGGAAGGACCAGAAAATGTTAGCGAAATGGCAGAAATCACCGAATTTTTGCGCTGTACTACACCATGCGTTCACAGAATTAAGGCAAAGCCAATAATAGAGAGAGAAGCGTCAGTATGCAGCAAAGCTTCCTTCTACGTGTTCGTCATCAGTTTGTTTTATCTCTGTTTCTGTCCGTCAATCAGCCTTAATGATCTATACCTCGAGTTACTGGACCATGCAGTGAATTCGCAGAGTGACAGGGCACTGCTGTTTTTAAAGCGAATGGTTTGGCTCACGCCTGTCTTCGTGGCCGGTGGTGGTTGGACCTTCTTCGGAGTACAAAAAAATGGAGGACGCATAAGCTTCGCCTTTAAGACCGGAATGCGATAGATTTCAAAGGTCCCTGACGGCTGGTCACGCTTGCCGGCAACCGCAGCTTTCTTGCGGATGTGCGGAGCTGAGCGCGATGTTGGTGTTGCAAGGAACCGAGCGGGCCGCGTCGCTTAGAAAAGGGGTTTGTGTTTGAGTTTTCGCGGAACAAAATTAAGTTTTCTGGTACATTCAAATTAAACTTCCGCGCTATCGTGTCTGTAGGTTGTGTTTAGGTCGTGCTTTACGTTTTTTCTAGCGTACCTAACTTTGAGGAACTTAATTAGTTCAGTAATGCATCTGCGCCACGCGGATGGCCTGCGCAGTTGTGGTTCGGACTGATTTTTCGCTAAGCGGCGACCGACGCCAACATCGGATTTTTTACGACACGGGGCTTTGATTCTTTTTTCCAGATGATAAGACAAGTGCGTGTTCACTTGCTGTCTCCGATAAGCAGGCAGGCTCCGTTAATCGCGACAGGGGAGGTGTCATGCCTAGCAGACGCGACTTGCGCTTCCAGTTAACTTCAGATGTAAATTGTGGGGCTCTACGCAGATGTGTAAGTTGCCTTTCCCGCAGTGCGCTTTCGGCGCTCGCGGACGAATGAGTGAGCCGTACAAACCTTCGCTTTAATAAAGGCTACGCAAGTTAACGAAATGCGTTTTCCTTCAACTTGAACGTTCAAAGAGCACAATCCTAAACAAGCAATCAAATCGCATATACATAGCATCGGGTCGCTCAGCATTTCTTAGGTTCGTTGCGTGGTAGTTGGCTTTGTACTTCGACTTTGATTCAGTTTGCATTGCGGAAAAGCTTCGCGTTCAACCATCTTTCATTAAGAAAGGGGCTTTGATTTTTGTTGTTTTCCATCTCACATAGGGCGCTACTGAGGTGCGACACCTGCAGCGCCGGTGGCAGCGCTCCGAATCTACGTCAGCGCAAGGAGCCTCGACACAGACCGCTTCTCGCCGTTTGCTAGCGTACGCCTGCTTAGTGAGGCGCCTAACAGCTATCATGGCGCTGCTTCTGTTGAGTAACAGAAGTTGCCTCGAGTGCTGTGTCGCGTCAGGATTTATTTATTTATTTATTTATTTATTTATTTATTTATTTATTTATTTATTTATTTATTTATTTATTTATATATTTATTTCCACATACTGCAGCCCTGAAGGGCTATAGCAGGAGTGGGGAAATACAATAGACGTAAAAACATAAATATAACACTGAACATCAATGATTACCAATATACAAGAGAAATTCATCGAATGCTAAAGATCTTGCGTAACCAGGCAGAGCATTCCTCAATTCTATAGAACGGACTAAAAAAAAAAAAACTGTACTTAAACGCATCAGCGTGATGGTGAAAACTGGACATATTCAACTCATGGTAATGTCTGGTGGTTGTGGGTCTAGCGGGTGCGATGTATTTGATAAGTAGGGAAAATCGTGGGGTGTTAGACTATAAAGAAACTTCAAAGATTTAGTGCGATGACGAGAAGAGAGACTGGTAAGTTGAAAACTAAGAAGATGGCAACTGGGTGAAAAATACCAGTCAAAACGACGATGAATGAAGCGTACAGCATTCTTCTGGACAGATTCAATTTTGTTGATGCCGGATATTTTGTATGCGTTCCATACGACAGAGCCATACTCCAGTATATATTTGCAACACAACCTAAGGAGCTTCAGTGCAACGCGAAAACCTGGCAATCGCTTTCCGCGCTTCACCCGCTGGTCCCTTGCTATTGCGATAGCAGTTATATACATACTAATGGCGAATTTTCGCCATCGGCGCCGGCGTTCTGCGTGGTGATCCATATGAATTCTTCGATATGCTAGATAGATAGCGTATTAAAACAGCAAAGTTGCTCTGACCAAACTTTATGTTCTTGAATGGCTTATTTGTCAGAATCTTGGCAATTTCAGAAAGCAAAGAACAATAATAAAACATTTAATTCGCACTTTATGCCTTTCTTTTCTGAAACCACTCAAGACAAACATACAAGGAAATTTGTTGAGGCCCTGAGAAGCACCGCCCTTAGAGCAGCACCGCGGGCCGCTCCCACGTGGGCACAGGCCTCAGCGCCTCATCGTGCGCTCTCTGGACAGCCCGGAGTTCTGGGAGAAGCTCAGAACTCTTGATGGTAGAGCTCCACTTCTACTAGGTGACTGGACTGGGCCCCCGTAACGAGGGGAACCGCCAGAGCATGTGATCTAAGCTGCTAACCGACCCGTAGTCCGGGCAGGTAGGCTCGAAGGCGTCCGGAGCAATTATACTGGGGAAAGCTGATCTGGGATATGACCTAGTCTGCAACATTCTGAGTGTGATTGCCTGAGACCTGGAGAGTTTACAGTGCCAGGGCGGGAAAGCCCGCCTGCCCATTTGATAGTGCTTGGTGACGTCGTAAAAGCTGAATAAAATGTCTTTAATTTCCCTGTACCCATCCTGCAGGCCTGCGTCCTCCCCGGCGCGGAGGGTTGGAGGACACACACGAGAGTGAGCTGTATCATTGAAGTTGGTGAGGGAATTTAGCTGAGAATCGAGATGTGCCGGAAACCAAGTAATGGTGTACGTGCGCTGATATAATCTTATTCCCGAGAATGTTAGAGGCTTCGACGGAAATGGAGCCTGAAGCAAAGGCCCTAACCAACGATCTAGAGTCTGTGTAGATTTGTGATCCACTATCGTTCAGGAGGGCGAGAGCTATGGCCGCCTGCTCAACCCTCGAGGGAGTACAATTTTTGAAGGATGCGGAAATGTGGATCGAACTCATGTGATTGATGACAATGGCCGCGAACCTGGCCGAGCGGCCATACTGGGCCGCATCTACGAAGCAAGCCGAGCGAGGCTCATCCCTAACGTGTCGGAGAAGCGCGGTGGCCCTGGCCCTGCGCCTGCCGGCGTTGTGCTGTGGATGAACGTTACGAGGAAAAGGAGTGGCCTGAATGCTGGCCCTTTGGGCGTCAAAGAGCTGATGTCACCGCTCCGCAACGAGCGTGGGGTTGAGGCCGAGTATGGCCAAAATCTTCTTTCCGGCTGGCGTAGACGACAGCCGAGCTACCTAAATCCCTAAAGAATGCAAAACAGTATTTGGCCTAATGATCTCAAACTGATGCAACTTCGCTTGTACAAGCACCAGGGATTTTCGGGGATCTAATGTTTCACTGAGCGCTGATTAATTCCGATCGTCTCCTGTTGGTCTCATTCAGTATCATCTCGTGCAGCGTGATGGTGGGAACGCCAATGGTTCCGCTCATGACTCTAGCCTTCCCAGACGCCTGGTACCTACCAGGGCTCTGTTCCTTCTGCACAGCAGAAGTTGCCTTACGTGCTGCGTAGAGCCATGTCACGTCCACACATAGTTACAACAGCGTACGAAGAGCTCAGTGCTGCGCCACATCTTGCTATCGCAGTAAATGCGGCGCCCTTCGGATGAAACTGCAAACTTTTTAATGCGTTAGCATTAGGAATGTCAAAGTGGAAAAAAAGTGTATGACCAGGAAGTGTGGGAAGCTGGTCACGTGGTAGAGGTATACATATTTCGGCCGGGGTCCGGCCTTCATCAAGACTGCAATTGGTGGCTTTTTATGAAGGCTGGATCGCAGCCGAAACGTCGAAATTAAATGTTTGTGTCTGCTTTTGTACGCGCCTGCACTTCTCTAAATTTGTTAATCACCGGATCCAAAGTACTGCTTGCGTCACACACACACACACACACACACACACACACACACACACACACACACACACACACACACTGCGTGTACATATATATATATATATATATATATATATATATATATATATATATATATATATATATATATATATTGCCGTTGACCCTCTTGGCTAACGTTAACTGGGACACACACGTAATAAGCGTCTTGTGCACCAAACTCTTGTGAACTAGCATATTGCCAGTACTCTTCATCTCATGCTATCTCATAAAACAAGTAGCCTAATTTCGTATTCTCGTTCACAGTAAGAGACGTTGATATTGAGGTGCTACGCAATTTCACACAAAACGTGAGGACGTGCCTAGGCAAGATCTTGCAAAATAAGTACCTGCAGAAGGTCGTCGTGAATGCTGTCACCCAGAGCGGCGAAGTTGAACACATTAATTTCAGTCTGGTCTTCGTCTTGACTATTAGCATACCGTATGCGAACAGACACAGGCGCCTGTATAGTGTTGGTAGTTGAGCCCCATGAAATTGCTAAATGAACATGAACAATGAAAAGAAAAAAAGAAATCGGATTACTTTAGTGATTCCTTCAGGCCCAGAACTCGCTCACTGCGACAGCAAGCATTCTCCCAGAGGGAACAGGGCCATATTGATTTTGCTTGCTCTCTGGTTTGTCAAAAAATAGCGCTACCGCACTGTTCAGAAACAGCTCATTCCAGCAAATGACGATGCGAAGGTTGTGCTCCACGATAATGACACAATACCACTGCACTAATAACGTTACCCATGCGCAGTCACAATCGAGCACAATTCGAACATATGAAGCGACAACCATTTTGGTTCACTTTTTTCCGCCAGTTCTTGATGCTTTGCGCCTCCGTACAGAGGTGTCTTGGTGTCACTGGTTTTATGAGCGAACCTGAAAGTTTTAGTAAACTTTATGGAGAACACTTATATCAGTGCTCGGCCCATGATGATATTTTAGCTTGCAACAAATACCTTTTATTTTCCAATTAGCATAGCTTTCACATTCACAGAGCAAGGGCATTAAACTGTGCGCTGACTCCATCTGGCTTGGCTCTCTTTCAGAGGTGAAAATCCAGGGCAGTACGGTTTTGGGGGTGAAGCTAAACTGTTTTTAATTGTTGCGTTGGTCATCGACTATAGCGTGATAGAATATTAGCAACTGCGCACTATATGCTCGACACATGATCACAGAAATTGATGATTGAGTCCAGGCGTTTCCGCAAAAAACGAATTGTCTCATATATGCTAACCGCCGTATTCCTGAAAGCATCGTAACTTGAATCCCATGCTCGATTTGACCTTAATGACGCCTGGCGTGAACGTGCCCCAGACGTTCATTGCGATTTCATCGGCGCGTTCACGACAAGCGTCAATTAAATCAAGTCAAGCATGGGATTCAAGTTAAGATGCATCTATGAGTAGGAAAGTACGCATAGCGGTATCGTGGGACTGTCGATGTAGTCGCGGATGAGAGCATTGCTAACACGCGCTATCTTAAAACGCCTCCGTGCATGCTCGCAGTTATTCTGCAGTTCTCGCCTGCATATACGACTAGAATTATCATCAACCATTATAGAAATACATGGCGGCGAAGTTCTTTTGGCTTCCTTCATATCAATTAGGGTAACTTTTTCAAACTGAAAGTGAATACATCCCCGTAGATATGCATGCATTAACTATAGGGTACATGCATAGATGAAAAATATATAGAGGAAAACTTCATGCTGGAGTTCTTACTGAGGGCACTGGGATGCCGGATCCGGATGCCGGAGATATTTAGACCAGCTATAACATCAACAAGACCAACCTAATAACTCAGAAGATAGGTTCAAGTGGGCTATCGATACAACGGTTTGAGCATGGTGCGCGCAAGGGTGCGGGTCCTCACGTATAAGATATATATATATATATATATATATATATATATGTATATATATATATATATATATATATGAAGCGGGCTCAGTTTCGCCCCGCACGGGAGACATTTTAAATGGTCATTTTGCCATTGGAGATAGGCACACACCCAGGGGCACATACAGAGTTGTATATACAGTGGCACGCATCCCAAGGATTGCAAGTTGGCGTCAAAGAGGTTGGCTGAAAAACGGCACATATCCAGTGTCGCGTACTCAGTGATCCAAGTTGGTCCGAGGATTAGCTTCGATCCCTGTATACTCGGTACCGCAGCCTGTACTGAGGAAACAGTACCCTTCCAACACTCTTCCAGTACTCCTACCATTAGGCCATGGATTGTACCCAGCGACCCAAGTTGACGGGAAAACGGTTGGAGACACCAGCTCGAAAGGCCGACAGATAATTACCGGGAAGTCTTTGAATTATCACAAGCATGCTAATCGCACTAAGAGAAGCTGAAGACAAGGTTCTGCCATATTTAGCTCTATTTTGCGGAGTTTACGTACCGTCAGATTGACCATATGTACGCAACTTGTACTGAGACGCAATTCGTCTCATTTTACGTATTTTCAAGGTAGTTTAAGCATTACCGGACAGGATTGAGTAAAGAGTTTCACAAACAACATTAACATTCAACATATAGTGACGACAATTGGTGGAAGGTTATATACCCAACAAATGATTGTGCGACAAAAAAAAGCAGGAATGTTAATGCCTTATGCATTAACATGCATTAAGTTATTCTATAATGCGCGAACATGGTGAGATCTCTAACGATGACGGTGGAGGGGAGCAGATGGTTTCATTCGTCGAAAGCCTTGGGAATAAAAGATTCAGGGTACATGTGTGGTTCTACGGGATAGGGCACCAACTTTGTGACTGTGGCGAGCGCACGGCGGTGTGTAATTAAGAACGATAAAAATGTGTATTTTAGAGGTTCTCATTTCAATATTATATTCTACTAAAGGTATATTAGCGGGGAAGCACGGCGTCGCAAATCAGTGTCAGGAAAATTTCGCGTTTTTTTTTCATTATTGCAAGACTAGTTCTTGGACGGGGGAAACGAAGGCTCTCGAAAATGCAGTAAGTAATGGGCAAAGCATTTAATTTCACAGAAGAGGGTTTCTAGTACACCCCTCTTCCTAAAGGTATAGCGAGATTTCAACGGGAAGATAACCTGAACTTCACATAGACATCTTACAGTTTACTGCCATGGCGATGATGAGCGGCTTCCCGGCGTGTTCGGTGTTTATGACCCACACGTCACAGGACATGTTTCGCGCTGGATAGTGGGCTTCACCGGGTGTCGTGTTCCACAGTTTAGACGATAGTAGATCCTTGAGGTAGAAGTAGTGCCATCCGTCTTGTGTCACCAGTGGACCGAAGATATCGCCGTTCGGCTTATTCGTCCCAATTAAGTTACACGTTGCATTGTGCGCTGAAAGAAAATCACGGCAGATAAAAATCAATCAATCAATCAATCAATCAATCAATCAATCAATCAATCAATCAATCAATCAATCAATCAATCAATCAATCAATCAATCAATCCATCAATCAATCAATCAATCAATCAATCAATCAATCAATCAATCAATCAATCAATCAATCAATTGACTATATAATGTGCGCAGGAACAACCCTAAGGTTTGAGTACTGGCGTACGGTAAAAAAATTTAAAAATACGAACACAGCAAAAAAAAAACATGAAATAGAAAACGACAATTATGGAAAGGAACAGTCTACAATCAGCAAAAGCCAAGGTGAATCCATAGCAGACAGATGGAGAAAAACGCGAAAAACGCGTGGAAATCAAGAAAAATAAGTTGATCAATCCAGCCTTTAGATTTTGTGCCCACAAAAAAAAATCATGAGGTTCTAAAACTGGCCCACAGGTAATCTAACGATACCCTTGCGCCAATAAACTCCAACCATCATCAATTTAAAGATAAGATAATGTATAGCTTAAAAAAGGATATATAGATAAAGAAAAGGATGCATGTACTGAAAATCCATTTGGGCATAATACTGGCACACAGCCAAGAACACGGAAAATTGCTAAAACAAGCTCCTATCTATCGACAAAGGCCAACCGAAAATGAACGGAAAATTAGTGAGAAATTACAATGAAAGAAGACAAAAACAGGAAACTGTACAGCTGTAAGTGAATAAAGAAAGGGGAATCGAGTAATTTTAGATGCATGTAAATGCAATGCACTGATGACATTAAATGTACGAGAAGAAAAAGAAAAACAAAAATGCCTCTTTAACATTACACATATCGCCAGGCAAACTGAAAATGTACTAAATCACACGGCGAAAGCGAGCACGTACGTATACCGAGAAAAACTAGCAAACGACCATACGAAGTTGTGAACAGAACGACGAAAGCGGCTGATGAAAAAAAAAATCAAAGATAAGCGAAATAGGTATTGTACAGATTTTGAATTCTATACACAGCAGAACGGTTTCTGTGGCAAGCACGAACGAAGAATGGTCGGTGCTCCCTTGTTACCTTTTGTGGAATTCGAAGTGCGACATAATTAAGTATCCTAGCGCAGTTCAGATCTCCGTGAAGGAGCTTCTACAAAAATGGAAGGTCTGCGCGGGCGAGCCATAGAAGTGCAAGGCTTGCAAGATTGACCAATGCCAGCGCAATAACGATGGCTGTAAATTGTTACCAACTACTCTTTCTAGTTTATCGCTGTGGAATTCGGAAGAGCCATTACACACCACCGATGCCTATTCGAGTTGGGGAAAACATATAGACATAGAGCTTCATACGGCATTAGGAAAGTAGCATGAGATATGAATTGGCGTGAGAGGCGGCATACGGAACCTAGAGAACGCAGACCCCGCAAAGCGAGGCGTTCAGTATGAGATGGAAAGCTTAACGAGGCATTAACGAGTAGACCGAGATCATCGCCCGCAGCAACCCTACTCAGCGGAGAAGAGTACACACAATAAGAAAACGCAATACTTTCAATTTTGCGAGTAAATGTCATAATTTTGCCTGAGAAGTGTAGGCTGAGACAATTATTTTTCATTCGTTCTGCATACTACAATAGGTTAGACTGAAGAATTCGACAGTCATCAATAGTAATAATAATGATAGCAATAACAGAAGAAACATTGTTGATGAATACCAGGAACAAAAGTGGTCCTAATACGGAGCCTTTAGGGATGATGACTGTTCATTGACGCTAACATAGCAGGACCTCTCCAGAAGATAGCTGCGAAGGATAGCAACAACTGAAGAATCAGCACCAGGACGGGTAGGCTTCGCGAGGAGCATTGGATGGCTGACCACATCAAAAGCTTTGCTGAGGTCGCAGTACACGGCACCGACTTGTGCCATTTGAAATACCGGAGCAGAGGTCTGTGCCATGAGGCTCGCGAGATTGGTGACTGTTGAGCGACCACAGCGAAATACGTGTTGGTTTGCAGTTAACAAGCTCTTTACGCTAGACGACACTACGGTGTGAAGGGCAAGCTCCAAAATCATGAATCTGGCACTGAGGAGGGAAATCGGCCTGTTGTTCGAAACATATGTTTTGGAAACAGACTTAAATACAGTTGAAAAGACGAGCAGTTTTCCAAATGCGCGGAAAAGTGGAAAGAATGAGACAGTTATTAAAGATGTGCATAAATACCGCGCAGATATGTTGCCGTTAGCTTTTAAAAGGACCGAGGGAACGCCACTTGAATCACAATATAATGAGGGTTTCAAACGTCGGATGCATTCATGGATGAGCTTCTCATCTAACAGTACTGTATTAGGCAACGTAATTGAAGCCTGCTGCTGACAGGTACTATCGTTTATATCAAAAGCTTTATTTATATTGAAGAAAAATGTGCATCAAAACAGTCAACCACCGCTGAGAATTCTACACCATTTGAGTGAAGCAGGGGAAAAGACTCTCCGAGTTTACTGGAGCGATTCCAGATATATATTTAAATATCAGACGGCCATTCAGAGGTACCTTTTTCCAGGATCTCTATACGAATCGCGATCTCGCTTGTAGGAACGTTTGCAAAGAGCTCTGAAGAGTCGAAATTGCTGTCACCACTTATTATCTTGTGAGCATTTACCCTTTCCGTGCACACAGTCTTTATGCTTCAAAGCATTTATCAGTTCATACGACAGCTAAGCAGGAATTTGTTAACAAAACGTCGCTTTATGCAGTGAAGCTCACAGGTAACTGGAACGCCAATGCATTTCTCCGCAAAGTTCGGAAATTCATATCTCGAAACTGGTGTCGTCCTGAGATTTCGTTCCAAGTGGATCCGCCTTGCGAAGTCCACTGCTAGAATTTGTAAATTGCAATATGGGTCATATAATAATTAGCTAAAAAGTTAATTAGTAAATTCTTGTTAATTAGTCGATTTTGCATTTCAGTTTTTTCTGCAAGTAGTGTGCACCGCTTCGAGTAGACCGGCTCATAAATAATTGAGCTATCTGCCAACAATTTTGTGTTCGCTGAAACACCATGTATGTATGTATGTATGTATGTATGTATGTATGTATGTATGTATGTATGTATGTATGTATGTATGTATGTATGTATGTATGTATGTATGTATGTATGTATGTATGTATGTATGTATGTATGTATGCATGTATGTATGTGTGTATGTATGTATGCATGCATGTATGTATGTATGTATGTGTGTATGTATGTATGCATGCATGTGTGTATGTATGTATGTATGTATGTATGTATGTATGTATGTATGTATGTATGTATGTATGCACGCGTGCATGTAGTCAGAAGCGAAAATTCGCGAGAATAGTGCCTTTCTTCGGAAACTGTTGGGCCAAGAACCTCAAGTTTACAAGGGTCTTACGTTTGTACATGAAATTAGGTCACATTCATGATTTCAAGTATCATTTTCTAAATCCTGAACAACGAAGTTCCTTTTTACGGCTCGTGTAATCTATAAACTTTCACCTCAGGCTGTACTCCCAACACGCAAAATGCCCCATCAATCATAATCTACCACTAACAGAAGATTTTTGCTGGTGGCTGCCGGATGGCATCTCCTTATAGCTTCAAAGAGCGTTGTTCGGAACAACAGAGCGTTATCGACGACCCTGAAATCTCACGTACAAGGGCAGTAATTGACTCATTTCGCTGTTCTGATATTTCCATGTTCTCAATGTATACGTCAAGTTTCCTATCGCTGCCTCACATAACAGCAAATAAGCATTCAGCAAGTGCATTACAAGCTTTACATCTGCCAATCTCAGATCGTTAGGTGAAGCATGCGCGTGAATGCTATCTATCCCTACAACGTGTCAATGTGGCGATATCAAAGCGCTATTGTTTTCCTTCTTGATTTGCATCCATGGTTAGAAAAGATGTTAATTCGTTGATGCCCCAATAATCCTGTTCCTTGGTTTGCCACTCACGCTATAGCTCTCTTTGCAAATTCACCTGTTATAAGGAACAAACACTCCTAACAGTCATGCACAGCCACATTCAAAAAGGCTGTTAGAGTGCCTCCATTGCAGAAGAACGTTTGGTACTGAGGTGCAGTTCTTTGCTTTCATAGTTGAGTTCTCATGAGACAATGTTGCACAGGTAACCACAGAATCCAAAATCGGTTAGGTTTTCCTAATCAATGCAGCAGTGTATGTAGTAGCAACGTTGTTTTTAGTTACTGCTGATCCACAGGGTCCCTTTGTAGGAGCCTTTGCGTAAAATGCTTTACTAACTTCACAAATATTCTTTGTGAAATGTTTCCTGTGAAAAGGGAATGACCAAGCCAATATGACCTTTTCGAGAGACAACAATGAAATTCTGTCGGTTTCGGTTGTATCTATTCTCACGATAACTGCTCTCTTCTCCTTGAAATAGGAGCACGCCCGTCACATGGACGGTCGTAGACTCTGACACATGCCAGAAAACCGAGACTATCAAATCGTCGCCAAGAAAATGCATTTATTTCTGCGTCGAGGAAGTGAGCACGTAATATGAAATGACTCAATTAGTCGACTCTGAAAGAAATAAACCCGGTATATTCTTACCTGATGACACATGAAGAAAGGTCTGTCTGGTCTCGATGTCTTGAAAGTAGGTGAACGTCTTGTTAGCTGAGCGAATTCTGAGCGCGGCTCTGAGATTCGTGCTGTCGTAGAGCTCCTCGAAGAACATTATTTCTTTGACGGTGGAATCCTCACTCATCCTGATGATCTCGCCGAGAGCCCGAAATGAACCATTGTAAAACGGGGGGGATAGGCCTGTGCGAAACAGACGGATTTCGAAACACAAGCGCTCTATGCACACCTGCACACAAACGAGCACACGCACACGCACAACACAAACGCGCACGCACGCGTGAGTGCAACTTTCTTTAGGGCGTAGTCTCGACAGATTAAGCAGCATTACGTAACATATCCATATAGGTCACGCGCAAAGGAATAATATTTTACAAGGTCACCAAACAGGTCACGCTTCCCGCGGGACAGTTGCATTTCGAAGAACAATCGCCAATACGTCATTGTACATTAATATACCTTAGTGAAAGAAAATAAAAGAAAAAGCTGCAGTTGCAAGTTGTTGCGTTTCGCCTGCGACACGTGGTTTTGCCGGCGCGACTGCGGCGGGGCGGCAGACATTTTGGCCCGATCGTCGTCGCCGCAACACTCATCGCCAGGTGTTTCCAGGCGCGACTGCGGCGATGCGACCGCCTGGGGATCATCCTCGCATTCCAGTCATTGTGCCCGAAACAGGCGATGCCAAAGCAGGGATCTCATTCCAGTCATTGTGCCCGAAACAGGCGATGCCAAAGCAGGGATCTCGTTCCAGTCATTGTGCCCGAAACAGGCGATGCCAAAGCAGGGACCATCCTCTCATTACAGTCATTGTGTCCGACCGGCAGCGCCACGACAGGGTGCTACGAGATCGTGCTCGACATGGTGCTACGGCATCGCTACGACAGTGTGCGTCACCATTAGCCCATTGCACATTCACGTGCTCGTCTTTTGAGGGGTTCCTTCTTGCCCTCAACTGCGAGAGTATAAAAACAGCTGCCCCCGGACGCCAAAAGGAGGGCTCCGATTTCT
Source organism: Dermacentor variabilis (assembly GCF_050947875.1). Taxonomy (NCBI): domain Eukaryota; kingdom Metazoa; phylum Arthropoda; class Arachnida; order Ixodida; family Ixodidae; genus Dermacentor; species Dermacentor variabilis. The sequence continues at coordinate 117,054,312 of NC_134572.1, read as the reverse complement.
TCTGTTGAGTGAAGTGCTCTCCCGTCTCTCTACTTCGGTCAAACCTGACCGCCAACTCTTTGCAATGTTAAAATAAACAAGTTGTTTCGTTGTTACCAGTCGACTCATGCTTTGCCGGGACCTTCGGATGCTTCCAGTTGTACCCCAGGCCGCCAGGCCAACGCTACCCTTGGGGCTTGCGACCCAGGTACAACCACGGGCGTCAGCGCCGAGTTCCCAACAGATCGTACCAGCAGTCCGATCCAAACATCTGGTTGGCAGCGGTGAGATCGCCTACGACTTCAAACAACTGTCTGCCAGCGGTGAGATCGCGACAACGGAGGCCAGCAGCGAAGAGATGCAGTTGACTGTATGCTGAGCAGCTCAACGACGATCCGGGAGCAGTGCAACGAGCCCTGTGTGACGACTGGTTGCCTGCAGCGGAACGACTGCGCGGAATTCCTGCCTGCGAGGTTTGGTGAGTGCGGGACTTTCTTCTTCTGAGCTTTGCCAGGCTTTTTGTTAGTGTCAGAAACAGAGCTGGTAATTGTGGTTGTCGTTGCTGCCGGGTTAGTTTGCGGCAAGACAATAGTAAGCAGTAGAGAAAGCAGCATTCAGAGCAGCCATGGATTTGAAGTCGTTGCGCAAACCGAAATTGTTGGAGCTTGCAAGAGAGTTGGGTCTGGATGTCTCAGACAAACTAAGAAAACCAGAACTGCTAAAGGCTATTCTTGAGTTAGAGGCTGAGGATGACGAGCTGTCGGAATGCCTTGAGACTATTGAGGAGAGGTCAAAAAGACAGGAGCGCGAACTTAAAGAGCAAAAAGAGAAACAGGAGCGCGAACTTAAAGAACAGAAAGAGCGAGAGCAACAAGAGCGTGACCGTCAACACGCTTTGGAAATGAAGCGTCTTGAGGTAGAAATGGAACGCGCTCGTAATGGAAGTCAGGCACACGGTGCAGGAGAACGAGTATTGTTCAAAATGACTGACCTGATGCGGCCGTTTAAGCTTGGAGAGGACATTGGTTTGTTCCTGGTTAACTTTGAGCGAACGTGCGAGAAGCAGGGGTTCTCTCGGGAAACGTGGCCACAGCGCTTGCTCACTTTGTTACCCGGCGAGGCGGCCGACGTAGTCGCTCGCTTGGATAGAGAGGAGGCAGAGGATTTCGACAAAGTAAAATCGAGTCTGCTTAAAAAGTACCGGCTGTCTGCGGAAGCGTTCCGTCGGAAGTTTCGGGAAAATGAGAAAGCCAAAAGTGAGTCTTATACAGAGTTTGCGTATAGGCTTATGTCGAACATGCAGGAGTGGCTCAAAGAAGAGAAAGCGTTTGGTGACCACGATAAAGTTCTGCAGTGTTTCGGGCTAGAACAGTTTTATAGTCGGTTACCGGAGAACGTGCGATACTGGGTCTTGGATAGACCAGACGTTTGTACGGTGGCTAGAGCCGCTGAGCTAGCCGAGGAGTTTGTGACGCGTCGAGCTCGCGGAGCTAAGGATGGTCAAAAGGGTGAATTTGGCTCGAAGTTCGAGAGGCCGAAGTTCACACCCATGAGATTAAAGGGGGACACGCGTAGTGCGGATGCGAGCGAAAGCAGTCCGACCAAACGTAAAGAGACGGCGGCAGCCAAACGCAGAAAGCGGTTCGAGATGAGGCGAGCGCGCTTGTGTTATACGTGCCAGAAGCCGGGTCACTTTTCGGCGCAGTGTCCGGAAACAACACCAAAAGTTGTGTTTTTTTCAATAGGCAGCACTGACGAGAACATGAAGCTTCTCGAGCCTTACATGCGAGACCTCCTCGTGAACGGGAAAGAGTGCCGAGTGCTTCGCGATTCCGCAGCTACGATGGATGTAGTTCACCCATCTTACGTAGAACCCCATATGTTCACGGGCGAGTGCGCGTGGATCAAGCAAGCCGTGGAAGCTCATAGCGTGTGTCTGCCAGTAGCAAAGGTGCTTATTGAAGGACCTTTCGGAGCGCTTGAGACAGAGGCGGCAGTGTCATCTATGCTGCCACCCCAGTACCCATACCTATTTTCAAACAGGTCCGATCACCTCCTGCGCGAGAAGGGGCTTTTGTTTGGTGAAGCTAGTGTTCAGGCCTTAACCAGATCGAAGGTTCGGGAGCTCGCTGCAAAGGCGGTAGTTGCGGGGCCGACGTTATCAAACAACGAAAAAGGGTCAGAGGCGCAGCAAGCTGATATTCCGAGCACGCCCGAACTGAATAAACTTGAGTCCGTAACGTTAAAGGCACCAGATACCGGAGAGGAAAATCCCGATGCGGGAAAGTTAGAAGAGCTATCTACTGATTTGCTCATCGCGCCTACGTCAGACGGACTTGATAGGTTGCTAAAAGTCAGCCGGTCGGCTTTGATAGCCGAGCAAAAAAAGGATGGCAGCCTGGAAAACGTGCGCTGCAATGTCAAAGAAGGTATCGCCAGGAAAACTGCGCGTTTTGTGGAAAGAGGTGGAGTCCTGTACCGGAAGTATCTAGACCGAAGAGGAGTGGAGTTCGATCAGCTGATCGTGCCTCAATGCTATCGTCAGGATCTGTTGCGCTTGTCACACGGGGGTTCGTGGTCCGGACACCTTGGAGTTAAGAAAACTAAGGACCGTCTCTTGCAAGAGTACTATTGGCCAGGGTGTTTTCGGGACGCAGACCATTTCGTGAGGACATGTGACACTTGTCAGCGGGTGGGCAAACCAGGGGACAAATCGAGGGCGCCGTTGAAATTGGTACCTATCATTACGGAGCCTTTTAGACGGCTCGTTATTGATACTGTGGGACCTCTGCCGGTAACAGCCACGGGGTACAGACACATTTTGACTGTGATCTGCCCAGCGACAAAGTTCCCTGAAGCAGTGCCGCTTAAAGAACTCAGCTCAGTTGAGATAGTTAATGCACTACTGTCCATATTTGCGCGAGTTGGTTTCCCTGCGGAAATCCAATCAGATCAGGGCACAGTGTTTACTAGCGCTTTGACGACAACTTTTCTCGAAAGGTGTGGGGTAAAGCTGTTACACAGCTCAGTGTACCACCCTCAGTCGAATTCCGTTGAGAAGCTCCACTCCGTCATGAAGCGCGTGTTGAGAGCGTTGTGTTTTGAACATCGAACTGACTGGGAGCTGTGTCTGCCTGGGGTGATGTTTGCGTTAAGAACCGCGCCGCATACGGCTACGGGGTTTTCGCCAGCTGAACTGGTGTACGGTCGCTCGCTTCGATCTCCGCTTCGCATGCTTCGAGAATCATGGGAAGGTAGGGGCGACGACCCAGTCGTGGTGGAGTACGTACTTAAGCTCCTCGAACGCTTAAGAAGGGCACAGGAGTTGTCAGGTGAAGCAATGACAAAGGCCCAGCAGAGGGCCAAGGTTTATTATGATCGGACAGCCAGGGCCCGTCGTTTTGAGGTTGGCGATGAGGTCATGATATTGCGCACATCGCTAAACAACAAACTAGACGTGCAGTGGGAGGGCCCAGCGCGAATTGTTCAGAAACTGTCGGACGTTAACTACGTGGTAAGTCTGCCAGGAAAGCGGAAAGCACAGCAAGTTTACCACTGTAATCTGCTCAAACCTTATAGACAAAGGGAAGCAGTGGTGTGCATGATGGTAAACGTTCCTGAAGAGCTTCCGGTCGAGCTTCCGGGACTAGGCTCAGTGACGAACAGGGAAGACACCGGTCAAGTCATTAGTGACCTTATCAGTAAAGCACCGCTGTCGCCCGAGCAGAAAACCGAACTACACCAGCTATTACAAGAGTTTCAAGGTCTGTTCTCTGAGAGGCCTGGTAGGACTTCTGTACTTACTCATGATATAGAACTTACCTCCACAGAGCCAGTACGATCCAAGGCGTATCGGGTGTCACCCCGCCAGAGCGATATTATGGAGGCTGAGGTAAAGAAAATGCTACAGCTCGGTGTTATTGAGGCAGGTGAGAGTGATTATACCTCCCCTTTGATTTTAGTTGAGGTACCGGGCAAGGAACCTCGTCCTTGCGTCGACTACCGCAGGCTTAATTCCATCACTAAGGATCAAATTTATCCGATCCCTAACATCGAGGAGCGCCTTGAGAAAGTTAGTAGCGCTCAGTTTATTTCCACCCTAGATCTTGTCAGGGGTTATTGGCAGGTTCCACTTACAGAAGAGGCTAGTAGGTATGCGGCGTTCATTTCACCAATGGGAACATTCCGTCCTAAAGTGTTGAGTTTTGGTTTGAAGAACGCGCCATACTGTTTTTCAAGTCTCATGGATAAAGTGTTGCGGGGACAGCAAGAATTCGCTTTACCGTATCTAGACGACGTAGCGATATTCTCCGCATCCTGGTCTGAGCATATGGCACACTTGCGGGCAGTGCTAACCCGCCTGCGCGAAGCGGGCTTGACAGTCAAGGCTCCTAAGTGCCAGATAGCACAGGCCGAGGTTGTCTACCTCGGTCACGTGATTGGTCAGGGTCGTCGCCGCCCCTCTGAAATAAAAGTGGCCGCTGTGCGAGACTTTCCGCAACCGCGCACCAAGACCGATATTCGGTCGTTCTTGGGTGTCGCCGGCTACTATCCGAGGTACATCCCTAGGTACTCTGATATCGCGGCTCCCCTGACGGATGCTCTAAGAAATACAGAGCCTCAAACAGTCGTCTGGGACGAGACCAAGGAAAGAGCTTTTAGCGCCCTAAAGAGTGCCCTAACAAGCCAGCCTGTGCTACGATCGCCAGACTATACAAAAGGGTTCATTGTTCAGTGCGATGCTAGTGAGCGAGGCATGGGCGTTGTACTGTGCCAACGGGAAAATGGAGAAGTAGAACACCCCGTCCTGTATGCTAGTCGTAAGCTGACCAGTCGTGAGCAGGCGTATAGCGCCACCGAGAAAGAGTGTGCATGTCTCGTGTGGGCCGTTCAGAAATTGTCATGCTATCTAGCCGGCTCGAGGTTTATCATTGAGACGGATCACTGCCCTCTCCAATGGCTGCAGACCATCTCTCCCAAAAATGGCCGCCTCCTGCGCTGGAGCCTCGCTTTACAACAATATTCCTTTGAGGTGCGTTACAAAAAGGGGAGTCTCAACGGTAACGCCGATGGCTTAAGTCGAAGCCCCTAACGTAGGAATCAGCCTCAAAATTGTTTGTTACTGATGTTTTTCTTCCTGAGGCAGGATTTTTTTTAACATATTGCTTTTGTTCAGTGTTTCAAAGTGATGATATGCTTTCTAGTGCAATTTTTCAATTTGTGGACGCGTTCTGAGTGATGCTAGACTACTGTAAGGAACTAGGCAGTGGTATAAAAAGGGGAAAGAGCCTGGCAGGGCTTAGTGAGGGTTGTGCCGTGCTTGCTGACTGAGCGGTTGAGTTTCAGCGTAGTTCTAACGCTTGCCGGGAACGAGAACAAAAATGTGAACTCTCCCGAAGTCACTTTGCAGTGTCCCGTGCGAACCTGAACAAGAGAACGAGGCCTTCTCTGTGCGCTGCGCTCAAGAAACGTCGAGGGACGCCCGACTTCGGTTATGAGCATCATCGAGCGACATCCCTCCGGACAGCGGATGCAGTCCCCTGTCCATCGGGATCTCCTTCCCCCGGCGGGGCGGTCTGTTGCGTTTCGCCTGCGACACGTGGTTTTGCCGGCGCGACTGCGGCGGGGCGGCAGACATTTTGGCCCGATCGTCGTCGCCGCAACACTCATCGCCAGGTGTTTCCAGGCGCGACTGCGGCGATGCGACCGCCTGGGGATCATCCTCGCATTCCAGTCATTGTGCCCGAAACAGGCGATGCCAAAGCAGGGATCTCATTCCAGTCATTGTGCCCGAAACAGGCGATGCCAAAGCAGGGATCTCGTTCCAGTCATTGTGCCCGAAACAGGCGATGCCAAAGCAGGGACCATCCTCTCATTACAGTCATTGTGTCCGACCGGCAGCGCCACGACAGGGTGCTACGAGATCGTGCTCGACATGGTGCTACGGCATCGCTACGACAGTGTGCGTCACCATTAGCCCATTGTACATTCACGTGCTCGTCTTTTGAGGGGTTCCTTCTTGCCCTCAACTGCGAGAGTATAAAAACAGCTGCCCCCGGACGCCAAAAGGAGGGCTCCGATTTCTTCTGTTGAGTGAAGTGCTCTCCCGTCTCTCTACTTCGGTCAAACCTGACCGCCAACTCTTTGCAATGTTAAAATAAACAAGTTGTTTCGTTGTTACCAGTCGACTCATGCTTTGCCGGGACCTTCGGATGCTTCCAGTTGTACCCCAGGCCGCCAGGCCAACGCTACCCTTGGGGCTTGCGACCCAGGTACAACCACGGGCGTCAGCGCCGAGTTCCCAACAGATCGTACCAGCAGTCCGATCCAAACAAAGTATCTTTACCAGGTATGCAGCGGAAGAAGAAAAGCTGTTCCGAGGAAAAAAAAGAACACGGCCGCACATCTTGGCTATGCCTGCCCCTCTTTTTCCTTTCCATCGCTGTCAAGATAGGCAATACCACTGATGTTCTCAACGTTGTTGTGCAATGTGACAGACTACTTCGCAGCGCGGATACTGGCCAAGTGTTGGCAAACGCATTACAGGACAGTGCCGGTAATGTACGCCTCTGCAAATAATCCAGCTCAAGGGCAAGCATTATGCGATGTCCCACAGGCGGTATTTCAAAAAAAAATTCCGGAAAACTTAAAAATTATCTCCCCATATATTGACACTGTTACAAGCAAGTGTCAAATAGTGGTCTAAGTAGTGCCCGGAAAGAGGACGCTTTATGACTCGAATCGCCTCCTACATGTACCGATTAATCTTTTTTTCAGAGCACCATCATCCTTTTAATAGAAGCCGTCATCTTTCGTACCCTACCAAAAATTTTAAAAAATATATAAAATTTACGTTGGAAGTTATGCTAATGGTTACCTTACTTCACTAACGCATGCTTGTAAGCTCAGTCCTTGTGGTAATTTTCCAAACAATGCTAAACGAGAGCAGGTAAAATATTTCTAGAGTTACTTCTTGGAATGACACTCTTCCTTGAGCGTTGGCTCCTCCTTCGGTTGAGCTTCTCTACGCAACCACTATGGAACACTCAATTCGGTTTCGCATATGTTGTACTAAGTCAGTAAAACATGATATTATTGTTGAACTTAGGTTCCGCTAAGTTAGTGTAGCATATTCACGCAAAAACATTAAACTTGCTTAGTGGAACTTATGTGGAATGAGATTGTGTATGGCTAACCAGAGACCCCGCATTGATCGATATCGTACAGCAGTTATAAATTACAACTCATAACATAAATCTGCCAATAAAACACGCTTCGGAGACTGAGTAGATGTTGGATATTTCTTTTTTGCTTTGAAATGCGCGGCGATTCATTATTATTTATGAACCAACCTATAATACCTCCAGATTTCTCTCCTGTAGCGTGAGCCACGCCTCACCAAGAGTTGCTATGGAACACCAAGCATGCAGGCACACGCACATCACCGATGCTCTTGCAGTGTGAAATCCACTCACCAAGTACTCGTTCGGCCCTTGTGGAGGAAAGGGAAAATAAGCCAGCCCCTAGGAGAACGGTAATAAGAAAGGTGGACGTCATCTTGACGTGTGCATATCCGTCGAGTAAACACACGGTAGTACACGTTTTCCTCCCGACTGCACAGGGGCGTCACAGCGTTTCTCTCCGCATCGCCGACAATGTGGCAGAGCTCATGTTTCCCGATAGCGCTGGCACTAGAACGAAGCATCGATAAGCGTGATAAGAGTGAGAGAACAGCTATTTCATCGCAGACTTTGTTAACGCGAGCACGCAAGGGTATTGTACGCGCATCTTTATCTCCGGCGGCTTTTGATTTCTTCATTGCGCGACTGGAGAAGCGTACGAAAAAAAAAGTGGATTTTGATGCGTGATGTTCTCCTTGTGCAGGTCGTTGAAGTTGTTTGCGCTATTCTGGCTGTAAGTGTTTAGCTTCTCTTCGGGCGATCGAAAAGCATCTAATGTTTAAGGTAATGTAACAGGAGACAAAATAAATGAAAGGCTTTAAGTTTGATTAAAGGCAGAAATGTTCTAATTTCACCTGGAACACAAAAGACTAGAACAATATGGAGCAAAGTCCGTAAACAATGAGATTACAATGCAACGTGCAAAAGCTGAACGCGACCTTTACGTGCTTTCAACAAGCGTACGTTACCACGCAAGCTATAATCACTAACGTCAAACTTAAGCGGCACTGAGAAAACAAGGGCGTTACCAAAAAAGCTCGGCATTCAGGATCGCTGTGAAAGTGACTATAGAGTAAACAAGGGAGAAGGCTATCTTGTTACTTTCTCTTTCAGTCCATGACACATGACCAGAGTGCGATACAATCGTTACAAAACACGGATCTGCCGTCTTGAATAGTAAAACAAAGGTCACTGTTGATGGTTTCCTTGACACGTGCTGAAGATGTTAGCCAAGTGTCACCTGTCAGGTAGCTTAACAAAGAAACAACGTATTCTCGCAAAAACGGAACGACACAGAAAAGTTAAGTAACGTGCTGCATATTCAGGAAACCATTCAGCAAAGCAAATTACACGTGTGTGACTCTGCCATGAACGAAAGGCAAATTTTTTAGCTTTTCAATCTTAGAAAAACGAAGGCCAAGCCCGCCCTGGCCCGCAGCGAGGTCATCCAGGTTTAAACGGTAGATGCATTCAATGACGGCGTGCTCACTTGCGGGGCAAGCAACAGTGATGTGCGGTCAGCCCCAACACTTTACGGGACACGAGATTTGCAAATGCACATAATTGGCATATAGCCTCGTACTCAAAATTTCTGCGCGTAGTAACCTGGGAGATGTACGCAGTGATCCATTAAATTGGTGGTTTCAAGTTTCAAGTTTATTAGCATAAACGTATTCCCAATACATAGACCAAATATCCTAAATTTCTAGGAGGAGGTTGAAAAGTTAATACCGCGAGAGGGCCTGCAATCAGAATTAGGCAGATCAAGCCATTAGTAGCCAAAGCAGCAAACTCAGGCGAGAAGCGCTGTGCCTCAACCTAACAGAAATTAACATATATATGTGGTGGAACCCATGTCCCGAAAGATTTTGCGGCCGGCTGCAAATGCTTAAAGTAAAAAGTAACACATCATGCTTGCAACTAATTCAGACGAAAATGTAATCGAGTGCACCTATACATTAGAAGTACAAAGAATTATAAGTTGCCGAAGTACTCGCTCACCTCTTACACCTCATCGCCTGGGCCTGACGGGGTGACATACGCAGCTCTTGGAAACCTCGGTCAAACAGCCCGGCATGCACTTCTAGACGTGTACAATCATTCATGGCGTGGAGGAGAAGTTCCTGCTGCATGGAAGTCCAACCGCCTTGAGCCTTTGCTCAAGCCAGGTAAATCACCCCTAGACGTGGCGTCTTATCGTCCCATTGCTCTGGCCAGTTGTCTAGGAAAGGTGATGGAGACGATGGTGCTGACGCGTCTAGAGTGGTATCTAGAACACTACAAGTTATACCCTGACACTATGGCAGGCTTTCGACGCGGACGCTCTTCTATAGACAACGTCATAGATCTTATCTCGTCTGTTCAGCACGAAAAAAGCCTCCGAAGACTGTCAGCGACGATGTTACTGGATGTTAAAGGCGCATATGACAACGTAACCCATCAAACCATCCTGGATGCCTTGGGCGATGTCGGCCTAGGCGGCCTTGTTTTTCGGTGGATATCCAGCTTCTTGAAGGACAGGTCATTCTTTGTGCAAACAGAGAATGGTGCGTCATCACAACGCAACACCTAACGAGGCGTACCACAAGGCGGAGTCTTGAGCCCCACTCTATTTAACCTGGTGCTCATCGACCTGGTTCCTACCCTTCCGGAATCCGTCAATGTGTCGATCTATGCAGACGATATATGCATTTGATCATCAGGAGCGACGCGTCCTCAGGTGCGCGCCAGGCTTCAAAAAGCGGCCACACTAACATCAGGTTATCTTCGAGCACGAGGTCTGGAGCTGTCCTGCGAGAAGTGCTCTATAGTCGCTTTCACGCGTAAAGCAATGAAACCGTACGTTATCAGAATTAATGGACAGCCAATTGCCTACGAGAAGACGCACCGCTTTCTAGGAGTGATAATAGATCGAGACCTTTCCTGGAGTCCTCCTATCTCCTACCTAAAAAGGAAATTAGTCATGATAACCCACGTGCCCAGATTCCTTGCGGGAAAGTCATGGGGTGCGTCTGTGAATGCGACGCTCCAACTCTATAACACGCTGTTCCTCGGTCTCCTGCGCTATAGCCTACCTGTACTGGGTGGGACCGGCAAGACCAACCTCCGTGCCCTCCAGTCTGTACAAGCTCAAGCTCTGCGAATTTGCCTTGGTCATCCCAGATGTGCGTCCACGGCAGCAACAATAGCCATAGCGCATCACCACCCCATCAACACGTATCTTCAAGTCTACACTTTAAGGATGCATATCAGGCACTTCGCCCGACTTCCATCGCATCATCTCGCCTCCCTTCCTGCCGCTCGACCTCGTTCAGCGTTTAGCAAGATTATTGCCGCCAACCATGGAACTTTACCGTCAAACTTCACGCCTGCAGCACGACCATCTCAACCGCTGTGGTGCCTCCATCCACTCCAGGCTCTTCTTGTTATTCCCGGTATCAAAAAGAAAACGTAGATGTCAACTTTCGCCCTCCAACAAACTGTGCTTTCAGTGCTACATGAAAAGCACAAAGGACGCATCCACGTCTATACGGACAGTTCTGTCTCCTCTAATAGTTCAGTTGGCGCAGTGGTGATTCCCGCAGAGTGTGTCACCCTCAAGTTCAAGACAACTCACATTACATCATCGACGGCTGCAGAACTCGCAGCTATCCGGGCTGCTCTGGAGTTTATCGTTCACAAATCATCACATTCATGGTCCATCTTATGTGACTCAAAGGCAGCTCTTCAGTGACTGATGTCACCTTTCAACCATGGACCAAATGAGCAACTAGTCACAGACATCCGACTATTTCACCCTCACGCAATCAACAGGGGACACATCATCTACCAGTGCATACCGGGTCAATGAGGAATTTCAGGAAATGTCAGTGCGGATGACGCTGCCCGGTCGGCTCATGATGGTGTCCAGATTATACCCATACCGCTGTCAAGAACAGATGCAGCCACAAGTCCTCGCTCCCTCGCACGCGAGCTTACGCTAACTCTGTGGAACACCAGCGAATTCACGAACACACGTCTTCACAGATTGGATCCACGTCTGCAACTCCGCCTACCACCAGGGTTGCCACGAGCTGAAGCAACACTTCTGTGCCACCTGTGGCTCGGCGTGGCATTCTCTAACTCCTATTCATTCCGCATTGGAATGGCCGACAGCCCTACCTGTGACACCTGCGGCTACGAGGAGACGATTGAGCACCTCCTTTGTGACTGTCCCCGTTACAAAGTGCGAAGAAAAGTGCTCGTGACCGCTCTCGCAAAACTGGACGATCGCCCCTTTACAGAGGAAAAAGCTCTAGGACACTGGTCCAGACGGGCTTAGGCACTCAAGGCCTTAAGGACTTTGCTGAAGTTTTTAAGGACATGCGAATTGTGCGACCACCTTTGAACGTTGTAGCGCGTAGTTTCGCGTTACTGTGTAAATTTTCTTTTTTCCATGTTTTCCTCTTCTTCTTTCTCCTTTTATTCCCTTTACCACTTTCCCCAGCACAGGATAGCCAGCCGGTACTTACACTGGCTAACCTCCATGTATTTCCTCTCCTTTGTCTCCTCCTCCTCCTTGTTCAACCATTTTTCTTAATGTTTGACGCAGACATGCGCTCAAAGAGCGAATATGGAGCCGGTTGCTGATTTAAGAGGGGGAGAGAGAGAGAGAGAGAAGAATAAATGGAATGCAGGGAGATTAACCAGGTCTGAATCGGGTTGGCTACCCTGCACTGGGGAAGGAGGAAGGAGGAGGGAAATATTCAGAGAGGAAAAGAAAGCGAGCATTTGATATCACCGACGTAGTAACAATTCTGTGCTCTATATTACATACGATCACTCAGTCCGGTAACCTGCAAAAGTCGCAGCAGTGCTTTTGAGGTCTGTTTTGAAGAATAAATTGTCCGTGCCTATTGAGCTCTATTTTCGAGAGTGCCCTCTTCCCAAACCGTTATTTCTAATGAAGCCAAATCTCTCCGCCCGAGCTCAAAAATACAGTAAACGTACTTATCCAGGTATTACGAGAGCTTTGGAGTTAATATCCAAGAACCTAGACAGTCTTATTGACACACATACTCAAAGCAACATGGAGATCTTGTAGAGATATAGAGAACTAATATAAAGCTCACATTATTTCGCTAAAACTTGCATTCTGTCTAAACGTAAGGATTAGTACACGAGGTTAGTAGTTGAAGCTCCTCATGTAAAAATCAATGATTCGGACTGCCTTTGCCAGCCTTCGATTACATATTTCGCAAGAGGAACTGGCGTACTTTGATAGCTTAGGAACAAACCTTGGCAGCAAATTTTATTCTGTGCACGTAATGCATAATAAAATATCCTTAACGGACTACAGTTTCGTCGTCGCTCAAAACAAACGGTACCTTGGGCGCCGGAATTCCCATTACTTCTATTTCTTTTTTATCCGACTAACCAGTTTAGTGACCGATAAGCTAACGCAGTAATAGCGTAGCTTAGGATATATATCTTCAACTTTTATCGCTAGTTATACATCTCCATGGACTATCAGTCTCCGGCATCTTCAGAAGTACCGATGGTTGCGAGAGGCAGTGAAAATAGCAAATACATCTTTAATGGAATTGAAGAAGACGTTATCGGCAGAATGCTCGCACATACCCACCATCACGACGGATAACGCACTACTGAGGGGATGAGAGCTATCTGCTGTTACGAGAAAACAGAAGTAAGTACGCGCAATCTGGTATTGTTTCACTACAACACGCACACACGCCGACTTGGAGTAGTTGCTCAACAGTATCTAAAGCTAAAGAAAGTCCCTGTGTGAATTATCATCGGCACTAACGTTCGGTTAGCGCTTTTGGCTGATATAGCGTTGCATCCTCGGAGAATAATATTTCATCCAGAAAGTGGAAACAACGCCTTGCGTCATTTACTGAGCACCTCACCCGCTGTCGGGAAATGGAAGCCAAAAGGCACTCAATGGCGGCTCGGTCACGTGTTCGAAGACGACAGCGACCATGCACTGGTGCTGTCAACGATCTAGGCTTTCCTGCAAATCTATGCATATGCAGCAAAAAATAATGGTTAAGCTCTTGAAAGACGATGCATCTTCAATCGTTTTATCGTTTAGAGAGAGACAGAGAAAGAGGTGCATTAGGGGTTACAACCATATTTATTTACTTCTGGAGTAAAATGAAAGGCAACAAATATAGTTATTTTTGTGTCCTGTGGACCACCATCGACTCCAACATGAGAGACTTGCTTGTAGTTCATTGATATTTCTTTTTATGCATTGACAGAAGTATGTTTTCCTGTGTCCTTGCGTGGCCACGAGCAAAATATAAAGTTTTGAGGAGTTTGCACTTGACGCTTTCTTTTTCGTTTATTGTTTTTGGCACGTAATTATCAAGAATTCTTGTTTAGTGCATTTTTGGCTGTAATATTTCATTGCAAAGACAACAGTCACCCCTTGAAAGACTTACTCGATTAGCTTGCGCGCCATCGTCCCGTTCCGCAGTTCACAAGGCGCCACGATGCCAGGTAGAATTCTTTTCGCTCACCCACTTTAGATGTATTTCCCAGGGTTGGCTTAAACAATATCGTAAAAGTGCCTTACTGACCTTCTTTCTGGCATAGGCTCTGGCGCTCACCGTTGAAAGCGCTTGTGCCTCGACCTTGTCGCCAAGGAATGGAACCTTTTCAGCGTGGGTTGCAGTGGCAAAGGTCTGGTTTTCAATGTTGAATCTCCGTTTGCAACTTGTTTGGTGTCAACGGTATTGCAGTAATGTAAGCAGGGCTTAGCGACTGAAACAATAACTAAATTACCGCCGGCGTCGGCATTCGTAAAATTCAAGGAACAATAAGCAATTCTAAGAAAAATCAAATTAGTCAACAAGCCAAGTAGCACAATAAATGGCGCCGAGGGTCGGCCAGCATTGCACACGTTCAAATATATTTAACTTTCTTCCGTTCGGGTCACATATAAGCTAATTAGAAGCGGGTGCTGCAATATGCGACAGCGTGTCTTCCCCCTTGCATAAGTCGGCATGAAACCTACGATTTAAATCGATGGGACTGCACTAGGGGACGTGCTTGCCTGAGCAGCCAGAGAAATTACTGCGGCAGCCCCTGCCCGTCGTATTATCAAGCTATGCCGGTATTGCTCCCGACTGCGTAACCTCGCCTTCAGATCATTGTACACCATACGATGTGGTAATAGCGAGGAATGGTGGATCATTCTGATTTGGTTGTGTGCTTGAAATTCCACTAATGACAGCGTACATAATATCCCTTCCCTTCTTGCACAATTGAGGATGCAAGAAAAAATATGCGATTTTAGCCCCCTTCCAAACCAAACAGGCTTTGGATGGAGTCAGCTGACGCAAGACAGGGGTAATGGCTGGTGTCCAAATATTCGTCCACGCGACGGCTTCCTCCGAGTAACAGAGAACCATCTCAAAGGCTATGCCTTTGCTGGCTACATGCGCCGGAAGTGATTTCAGAGCCGGAAATACGTCGTAGTCACCATGTTTGAGACACTGCCTATTGCAGATAGCTGGGAGAGCGCCTGCGTCCTGCACTTGGCATAAAACAGGACGACGAGGATGGGCGTGATGAGGATGCTATATAAAATAACACGTTATTTAAACTACACATTTCGGTGCTGAAGTAACTGCTGACAGATTTGACAAAACTATAGGGAAATATTGTAAGCTAAGGAGATATTCACAACTTCAGTGCAAGCACATACCATCATAATCGACACAACTGAAATTAAATAACAAAGGCGTTTACGGCAGACAGTTAAACAAATTGTTTAAACTGCCTCATTGTTTCAACATGCTTGTGCAGATCTGTTTAATATCATAGGCTACGCCACCGGCTAACACTTACTTGAAGATTAACATTGCAACAGAAATTTGCTCTACATAGAAACTACATTTCGATCCGAAGTGTCAGAAGAATAAGTATAAAAATAAAACACATCGGATGTTACTTTCGAAAGTCGGTAATGTTTGTGAGAATTTTAATTCGTGAGTATCCTTGAAACCACGTTCGGAAGGATCTGTTGTGCTTCATAATAAAGACAATCGCTCCACCATGTAGAATTTCTGAAAGTAAAAAACAAGAAGAGAGAAGAAAGAATTGTTGATAAGTGATAAAACTCTTTTGACTAACATCCACTACTAGTGGTTCCTTTGGGATGCTTAAACCGCTTAACGAAACAGTAAACAAACTGCGAAACACCGACGAATGTGTTTGCACATACGCTCTGCAAAGCGACTAGTTGCAAGAAGTAGGCAATTTTAACCTCGACTTCGCGCCAAGTATAAAATACAGAAAAATGGTTGTTGAGCAAACAACACGCTTAATGCGAGCAGGAATGGTATGGCGTTCCTAATGACAAACGTGAGCCACGCGAGCCAAGTTATAGTGTTCGCTGCAGTTTGAGTTGCTGAAAATAGCCCCCCCCCCCCTCCCCGCCTGCCGCTCTGCGATGCGTGCACGCTGTGAATATGTAGAAGCGCAAATGTGTGCCGGCTGTGTCAATGTTTTCTGGAGCGGGAGCTCTCCCTCAAGGAATTCTTTGCGTCATATACAAAATGAGCTACGCACATACAGGGCGAGGTTGCTTCGGCACTGAAGAAAACAGGAGCCACCTTTCGCTGGATCACAGATTACCTTTTCGTGAAACACCTTCAATGACTTCCTGTAGATGGCCCGCTGTAGAAGTGCAATCGCCGAGTCCAGTTGGATGCTTGGGCTCCCATGTGTACTTCCCAAGAGAGTAAACGTCAACGCCCTTTCGTGGTCAGCGAAATTTTGCTAAAATAAATAAAATAAATGATAATACATCGTACTGCACAGTGCTCGAAAAGAGATATACTATACATTCAGACCTGCCAAAACCACATTAGGCTCGAGCTCACGTGGTCTGGTAGGCAGCGTAACCCCAAGCATTTTATTTGACTTTAAACACTTCCAGATCAATGAGATGGGCATCCACTTGCGGACCCGTAAGAAGTGGGTTGCCTTTACCAGCATCCTTGTCAGAGCTGAAACACCTTTCATTTTATCATTCCATTTAGCGTAAGATATTGAGATTTTAACAACTCGCAACTTCACAGTGGGTAAGCAGGGACGCCGTTGCGAAAAAAAAAGAAATATTAGGTAAAACCCTAGGTTTTTACGTGCGAAAACCACGATCTGAATATGAGGCACGTCGTACTGGGGTACTGCAGGATAATCTTCATCACCTGGTGGTCCTTAGCGTGTACTTACATCTGAGTACACGCGCGTTTTTTTTTTCTTTCATTTCGCCCCCATGAAAGCATGACCGTCGTGGCCTGGCTCGAACCCGCGACCTCGCGCTCTGCACTAGAACGCCGCAGCTACTGAGACACTGTGGCAGGTTATCATTAGTTATTGATCACAGGATTTAGACTTCTTGGCGGACAACGTAACACGAAGTGAAACAATGCGGATCAAGCGGAAACAATCACAGCGCTGATATACAATATTAGTTGAATCTCCTGGAACAAAAATACTCTCGGAAGTGTGGGTTCTTCTAGTATTCTTGGAGCTTTCTTTTTTCTTTTCTTTTTTCCTGTGCAGTTTGCTCACCACATAGGCACTACGTCATATCTAGCAGAATACTTACACCCCGATACACACAACCTAAATTTGACGCGACCCCACGATGAGCCTGGAAGGAGGATTATTTTTTGCAGAAGCATTATTGTTATCATACACTTTTAGCTTTTAGTATCATCAGAGCGCTCGTAACAATAAATGAAGGAAGAAAACCGATTAAGAGGTAACAAAATACGCCTATTTAAAAGAAGAAGAAAAATCTTTAAAAAATGACAATGCGCTACTACTATCAAGGTTACGTACAATTAAAATCGATCAACCCAAAATACTCAGAATGACGTTTCAGGAGAATTGCAGCTTTTATAGTGGAAAGCTGCTATTTAACAGCCGGCGCATAATTCTCACTGCGTATTGTAAACAAAGCCCACTTTATATTAAGCAATTCCAACATACCTGAACGTTCTTGGCAGCTTTGACATGAAGCACAGGTAGTTTCGCAACGTATGTCACAGCTTTCTGTGCCGCAAAGATGAAAGATCGCTTCTTGTACACTGCTTTAGAACCGTCCTTCTCTGTAGTACAGGGGTAAAAAGACGGGGGGGGGGGGGGATGCAAGAAACTACATGGACAAGACGAATATGTTTGCCTTATGGATCTTAGACGCAGTACATAAAATGAGATCACATTTTAATCAGATTGGAATGCTCAAATGCTCAAATTTTTCCATGTGTTCTTCAGATATAAAGGGTGTCCCAGCTAACTTTAGCCAGAGTTTAAAAATATGCGAATGCCACGTAGTTGGACAGAGCCAAGGTAATGTTGTTTGGCGTCGTCTGGAGATACTCAAATTATGTTTTTCATTTAGCCTAATTAGATAACTAGTCTTAATTATTCACTCAACTTCTCAAATATTATAATTACATGAAAATGCCTATGAGAAAATTGTAGAGCGACATGAAAAACTCCCGACACAGCTTTCTGTTGCTCAAGAGGTGCTACGTAAAAGTGTTTTTCCGAGCGTGAAAGAAGCCCGCGAATACACGCAAAGTGCCTCGAGCGGGCAGTCGCGCGCCAATTTTGCGTGCATTTCGGGCTTCTTTACTCTGTTCTCTTCTTTTCTCAATATTCTCATTGGCACTTTTCATCTAACTATAATATTCGAGAAGCTGATTTTTTAATTAGGACTAATTATGCAGTTATATAGGCCGAATGCAATAAATAATATGAGTATCTCCAAGCGACGGCAAACAACATTACCTTGATTCTGTACAGCTAAGTGGCATTCGCATATTTTTAAATTCTGGCTGAAGTTAGCTGGGGCACCCTGTATACATGGTTGTCAGATGACTGCTCACACTCGTGCTCCGAGTTGCAAGCACGCGTTGCAGCGTTCGCAACGCTGCTGCTTATTCTCGCAAGCGCAAACTGCTCAACCGGATAAACGTAGATGCGACATACCAAGCGCAAGATAAACGCTGCCTAGTCGAATTTCTCCGCCTTGACAAGTATATAAGCACACTGTTTTTAATTGCGATAGAAATAATACGGATAAATTACAGGCGTCCCGCTTTGCGCTACTGGCACGGCAGTTTTGCGCATGCGCGCTTCAGCGTTTCTGCTGCGCAGCTGTGTGCACACACTGGTCCGAACGGAAGAGACTTCAAGCTTAAAGCCATCTAAAATTCTTTCCACGGAAACTAACAAACGCCTACAGTTTTCTGTCGGTGTCTCATATCGCGAGCCATCGGGGTGGGACGTGTAGCAGCGCCACTGCCTGGGGGGAAAGAGAAAAGCAGAAGGCAGGGAGGTTAACCAGAATAACGTCCGGTTGGCTACCCTACACCGGGGAAGGGGAAAACAGAGATCACAGCGAGAGAGAGGAGGGAAGGAAAGAAGGAGATTGCGGTGAGTTCGCCACTGCCTGCGATTCTCGTCACGTCAAGGCACCGGCGTGATGAGCTGCCAGGGCGCTATCTTGTTGCCCAACCGCTGTTGTTGGGTTTCGTGTTGGCTCGCGCCAACTTGTCGACATCGAGTGTTCTTCAAGGCCGTACGAGGAAGCACAAATGCCACGCTCGCTATCGCTGTCAAGTCTTTACCCGTCGGGCGAAACTGCCAATTTTCGCCCCCCCACCCCCACCGGAAATGGAGTAACTTCAATTAAGTTTGGCAGAAGGAGAAAACCCTCATTTTACTTGGAAGCACGGCGTATTGGAACAAGAAGTCTGAGGAAAATAATGCCAGCGCCTAGTGGCACGTTGCCGAATGCTGCAGGGACACAAGGATAAATAATGTAAAGGCAAATGCAGTTAATGGCCAACCCACCAGTCGCCCCTTCGTTTGTTTCACATGGGATACAGCCGCGGTTACACCTATTGAAGACATTTTGCGAACTAAAAGAACATAATTTCTGTGAAGTGATATCCTGCTACATACGTGTCTTTGCTTCGAATAAAAACGAGTGGATCCGTAGCTTCGTATACTATAGATACGGCGGGAATAAGTACGGCAACGTCGTCAATGTGGATACCCCGCCCCCCCTCCCGCAAAAAAATAAATGATATCAAGTCAGATAGTTGTTTGCTGCGATGTCCTCACACTTCGCGTTGGTCATGACACGCATTTCTTGGCATCGTAGATTAGAGTAGTTACTACAGATAAGAAAAACATCATGGTGCTGCGTTCGATCGAAGGTCCGTTGGAATGAGCTGTCTCTGAATTGGCGTCGTCTGTAACAGCAGCAGTGAAATATGGCGTAGCCGTCCCAGTGGTTTACGTACAGAGCCCACGGTATCGCGCTATTCCAGGCATAAGGACTTTGACGTCAGCCCGCCTCATACGTTTTGCTTCAAGGTATACACGCACACTAGCTGAAACCGCTCAAAGTTTCACGTAAACCTGTTTGCGAAGAGTCTCAATGAACACTTAGCTTCATGGCACGCTGCCGGCTGCTTACGTTACTCCATTCGAATTGACAGCGAAAGCACAAGAACAAACAATTGCAAGAAGATAAATTGGGACAAGGCCACGCTGCTTGATTTACAGGCTTACGGCATCCCATAAGAAAAAGAAAGAAAGAAAGAAAGAAGAAAAGCGAAATGCATCATCGTGTTGCAGAGGCCTACGAAGGTGCGTTTATATTGGGTGTTTCTAGAGAAACTCCCTCACTCCTTTAAGTGCGAGTGCGAGGATGGGGCGCGCTTGTAAGCGTCGAGATAGGGAAATATGGTTTCATTGGTACGGCAGGATTGCAGTGGCTCGAGTTGTTCTAAAGGCATTCCTGCGACTCGAAAACGCCCACTGAATATGTGAATAACACGCCTTGGATCTTCTACGTGGGGGACGAAGCTTTCCTCGAAGTGTTTAGAACAGCATTTTATTTGTTCCAGAGAAACGCGTGTGTCTTCTACTTCGCATCCCATGTAGACGCATTGTGGCTAAAGATGTCTAGTAGGTCAATCTGAGTGTGAAGCTGGTTCTTCCATCTAACGTTGAAAGTGCTTTTTTAACTTCTGCCGTACATAGCCTCTTTTATGTGTTTATTTTGTTGCGTGTTTCTAAGTAGCGTTACAGCTGCGCATCGTTCCAAAGTTGTAAGATGCTATGGCGGTGCTTGGAAACGCTCAGATTATCTCAATGTCTTGACCCGTGCGCAGTTTCTGCGAATTCCTCTATGCATTGAATAATTATGTTTAAAAAAGATTAATCGAATGAATAAAGTTTAATTAATTATTTAATTAATAAATAACTTGACTTATTGATTGATTGCGTGATTGCGTGATTGATTGATTGATTGATTGATTGATTGATTGATTGATTGATTGATTGATTGATTGACTGATTGATTGATTTCGTAACAATAACAGCCGCTTCCGCTTCTGTTACGTCAGCAGGCATGTTCACTAAATTGAAGCGTAGTGGTTTGAGAAGCTTCTCTACCGGATAGGTAGGGCCCTCCTGCTCGACCAAGATTTATTGCAGTTATTTGAAATGAATTTACACGCTTCAAAAATCCAATCGCTGGTAAACCAGGTGTACACTGTTCCATCACAGTTTTTTTTTTACACTGTTCCATCACAGGTGGCGATTGCTTGAAAATCTGTGCTGAGCTCCTCCTTCATTGATGAGGTGTTAAGAAGAAAATATAACTCGGGTCAATTCCTATTTTTATATTCAAACACGCATGAAATGCGGAAATTATCGCATTAGACAACAGCTGAAGCAATATGAACAGCATTAGTTGTATTTAAGAAACAAACTTCTAGCGGCTGCTGAGGCAGAACTTCAGTTTATCGCCTGGTACGTATTTAGGAAGATCAGCGGAAATTGATAAACTTCAAAATTGAAGCATAAAGTTCTGTACCCCCTCCCCTCTAAAGATATAAATAACAATAAATGAAAAGAAACACATCGCATTAAAATTCCGCAAACTGTATTTGTGGTAATCGTGCAAAGCGGACAAATATGTTGTATAGTTCTGTCTGATTTATATTGTCCGAATAAATTCAATTAAAACTGCGTGTTTCTGAGTTTCTGAGTTACGTTCTTGTTAACTTTCTTTTTTTCCTCTGTATTATGAAATAGAAAAATATCCAAATGCCCTAAATCACAATTCTCTGGACAATAAGTTGGTGGATATATCCAGTTTGCCCCATTATATATCACGCCCTTCACAAAATTGGTTCAGAGGATGCCAACCAAAGCAATGTCACTGCTTTGGCATGTGCATAGGAGCACACAACGTAAAGCACAGACTTCCTTTTAACAGATTACGTTACCGTGAGAACATGCCCAAGCAAGGCATGGAAATGGCTAATCCCGACAGGAGAGAACGTGGAGGGATAGACAGGAGTGTGAAAAAAATTGTTGGCATTCCAATTTACGGTACTTGAAAAGTAGTACTGGCACACTATGAAACACTAGCGTGAGGACTGAATAGGGCAGTCTCCGAACTGGTGCCATAGTCTGAGTACTTCTGTTAAATAGATACTGTATTATTACGCTGCTTCAACTGATGACATGCGAAATTCCACATGTGCGGTTGTCAATACACCTCGCTTCATCGAACCAAGGTGACGTGCCTTGGACTTGAATCATAAATAAGGCGCCACTGCAAGATCTAGTGAGACAATTCCTCTCATCGTAGGTTCCTCTCTCCATCTGAGCTCCCGGAAGCAGTTTCTCAATTCAACAGTCCAACTAGCAGGAGGCCAGCCACTGTGATTAGAACAAATTAGATGCGTGCGAAGGCCTGCCGATGGAATTTTACATATCGTATGACCTGCCATTGGAAGTCATGCACTATTGTAATTGATTAATAAGTTCATTAGTGCAGGTTTCACAACCAGCTCACTAACTGTTGCACTTCGCCATAAAACTAACGTCTGTCACTCTCAGCAATGAACTGGAAAAGACGAAGACAGTGTTCCCTGTTATATAATTAAGGTAAGCATATTGAAAATAAAACGAAAGTCAGGTATATTTATCCTAATCTTCGCAAATTATTTATAGATGGATGACAGCATGACGGATCTTCAATAGTGAATAAAAAATTGACAGTCACATTAGCATACGCAAATGAGGGTGAAGGCGAAAGCCTGCGCGCTCAAGAGACATTCATTAACTTACTTGACCTTCTCATTCGAATACGTTACTTTTTATTACTTGTTTTCTCCCACCAAATGTCGTGTGTTCGAGTGCCTTAATGGAGGCTACTTTAATTACCTGCGCCTTAATTAAC
This sequence comes from Dermacentor variabilis, assembly GCF_050947875.1. Taxonomy (NCBI): domain Eukaryota; kingdom Metazoa; phylum Arthropoda; class Arachnida; order Ixodida; family Ixodidae; genus Dermacentor; species Dermacentor variabilis. Next base: position 117,031,854 of record NC_134572.1, on the reverse strand, counting down.
TCCGCCATAATTAATATCAAAGGTCGTGGGTTCGACTTCCACCAAAGGTTGTGGTTTCGAGTGTCTTAGTCAACTCTATATTAATTAATTGTGCCTTAATTAACCTCATCTGAACACCAAAGGTCGTGAGTTCGACTTCCACATAATTTCAAGGATTCGACACCCGCCGAAGGTCGTGGGTTCGAGTGCCTGAATTAACTCTATCTTAATTGACTCTGCTTTGTTTTTTTTTGCATGATGAGTGGCATCGGAGCTAGCTGTGGAAGATGACCACGAACACGCGAGCAATGGCACGAGCTCATGTCTGCGCGAGGCGAGCTCATGTGACCTTTTGTAGCACATGTCGCCGTTTTTCAGACCATCGGGGGTATGAGCCACTCAAGGCTTTCGCATTCAAAATCTACCTGGAAGGAAAGAAGGAAGGGAGGAAGGAAAAATGGGAGAAGGAAAGGCAGGGAGGCTAACCAGTTTAGCTTAACCGGTTTGCTACCCTACACATGGAAGAGGGATGGGGGCGATGAAAGATGGGGAAGGGGAAGAGAGAGAGAGCACATAGCACAGCACACACACATCGTCCGTTAGAGTCCATCAATCTGGCATGGTACGTGATATCACTGTCACAGCCGCTTGTCCAATCCCGTTTCTTTCAAAAACCGAAATAGTCCCTTCGTCGCCGTCACCTGCGATGTCTTCTGTCGGTGGCATAGGAAAATCGTGTCGAGGGACAATGGTCTAGTGTCAAGGTGCGCTAGAACGGAGGCCAGGGACTGTCGCTGAACATTATATTCAGGAAAGTCGCACAGAATGTGTTCCAGCGTCTCCTCGCAAAGACAAGCATTGCAGAGAGCGTTGTCGGCCATTCCAATGCGAAACGAGTAAGATTTCGTGAAGGTCACCCCTAGCCATAAGCAATAAAGCAGGGTGGCCTCACTTCGGCGGAGTCCAGTTGGCATACAGAGATGCATCAAAGAGGGCAGGTCGTGTTGACGATTGCTCCGGTTGGTCTGACGGCTTGGTGTGCACCATAGAGAGAACGTGATCTCCTGTGCAAGCACTCGAAGTCTGCCGGCTGCGTCGGACCGTGAAAGTGGTATGGCCTCTTCCTGTGTGTCTTCAAGAGCTGTCCGAGCGGCTTTATAGGCGTCTTCATTTCCTATGACGCCGCAGTGACTTGGCGGCCACTGAAACGTCACCTGATGTCCTTTCTTATGGGATGTATGGAGTAGGCATCTAATATCGAGCACGAGCTGTTCGAATGGCCTGCGACGCCGAGCTTATAGCACAGATTGTGGGGCTGCCTTTGAGTCACTGAAAATTGACCATTGTCGAGGTGGTTCCCGATTGACGAAACAAAGTGCAGCGCGAAGAGCAGCTAGTTCCGCAGATGTCGTTGGGTGGTCTGTCCTAAAGCTGATGGTAATACCTCTTGTTGGGACGACCACAGCACCGGACGAACACTGGATGTTTGTGGAACCATCAGTATAAATATGTGCACTGTCCGCGTACCTCTCGTGCACAAGAAGCAGAGACAGTTGTTTCAGCACAGGCGGCGACAGCTCACTTTTTCCCGATTCCTGGTACGGTGAGATGGACTGTGGGGCTGACAAGACACCAAGGGGGTATCGATCGTTTAGATGCAGCGGTGAAGCCCGAGGGAAGTTTGTCGTTGTACTTGACGATAGTTTTAGAGAATGATGCTTGGTGCCTGTCTGAAGGCAGTGTTGCAAGGTGGTGATGGGGGGCACGTGCAAAATCTCTGATGTGCGTTCCCAGGGCTTCCACCGTGATGTGAGTCTGCATTGGATGGTCCCGAGCAATCGCAACAGTTGCCTCTCTTGACGTGCATCTGGGCAAACCAAGGCAAACCCTGAGTGCTTGAGCCTGTGCTGCCTGCAGAACACCAATATTTGTCTTGCAGGTGTTGTTCAGTAGAGGTAGACTATATCTTAAAAAATCGAGAAAGAGAGCTCTGTAGAGTCTCAGCATTGCGTCTACTGACATCCCCCACGTCTTTCCTGTCAAGTATATAAACAACTGGGAGGTTGCTGTTAGGCGCCGTTTCATGTAAGCTACGTGCGGGCTCCAACAGAGGTCTCGGTCGATAATTACGCCAAGAAATCTGTAGGTTCTGACATAGGAAATGGTCCGCCCATTGATTGAGATGACATAAGGCGTCATTGGTTTGCGAGTAAACGCCACTAGGGCGCATTTTTCTGGCGATATGCTGAGACCTTGTTCACACAAGTAGCTCGCTGTCAAAGTAGCCGCTCTCTGAAGCCGTGCACGTATCTGAGGACGTGTGACTGCCGAAGTCCAGAGACAGATGTCGTCTGCGTATACTGAAATTTTGGTGGTAGTTGGCAAGTGTTCAGCAAGCCCAATAAGAGCGAGGTTGAATAGCGTCGGGCTGAGAGCACCGCCTTGAGGAACGCCCTTGCTGGTATAGCGTCGCGTAGTTGGCCCATCGTCAGTTAATACATAGAATGATCTTGCAGATAGGTAACTTGCAATCCATAAAAATACTCGACCACCTAAGCCAACCGTCACAAGAGCGTCGAGAATAGCCTCATGTAATACGTTATCGTATGCCCCTTTCACATCTAGGAATAAAGCTGCAGATAAACGTTTACGAGACCTTTCGTGCTGGACATATGAAACGAGATCAACTACATTGTCGATGGAAGAGCGGTCACGTCGGAAGCCAGCCATGGAACTCGGATAAATCTTGTAGTGTTCAAGGTACCATTCCAGGCGGCCAAGGATCATCCGTTCCATAATCTTTCCTACACAGCTGGCCAACGCTATCGGGCGGTAAGAGGTAAGCTCTAGCGGGGATTTGCCCTGCTTCAAGATTGGCACCAGGCGGCTCACTTTCCATTCGTCAGGAACATTTCCCTCCTGCCATGAGGTGTTGTAGAGACTCAATAGTGCTATCCGTGCGGATTCTCCGAGATAGCACAAGGCTCGGTATGATATACCATCTGGACCCGGAGATGATGAGCGCCTGCAGAGAGCTAGTGCCGCCTCGAGCTCCTCCATTGTAAAAGGAAGGTCCATGCGGCAATCTCGGGAATGGGGGACATCATCTCGGGCTGGAGGATCTGGACGTGTCGCTTGGTCTGCCATTCGCGCACAAAAGTCTTCTGCGACATCGATGTCTTGCCGCCCTTGGAAAAGCGCGAGTGCCTTGAATGGAAAACGTTGTTCCGGAAGGCAACGCAGACCTTGCACCGTTTTCCAAATGTGAGACAGTGGCTTGCGGGGGTCGAATGTGTGGCAAAATGTTGCCCAATGTTCCGACGCTAATCTATCCATTCGACGCTGAATCTTCTTTTGCATGCTCCTGGCTGCCCTAAGGTCATGGATTGATTTTGTACGCCGATATCGACTTTCCGCTCGGCGACGAAGTGCTCGAAGTCACTCTAATTCTATGTCGAATTCGTTTCGCGTGTAAGTGATCGTCAGCATGCGAGTGGCGTTTTGCATCGTATATATAGTTGTTTGCTCTAACCCAGAGGGTAGGCCCTCGCTGCAGACATCTTCCATCTCAGATTTGAAGTTGGCCCATTGAATCGTCCGAATGGTATTCCGTGGGCCAGATCTAGACGACAAGCATTTGATGTTCAGATAGGTGGGATTGTGATCACTCCCATGCGTCTCAATATCTGGAAACCATTTCACACATCTGGCGAGAGAGTTGGAGACGAAAAACAAGGCCGAGGCAGCTGCCGTATGTCACGCCTCGAAGAAAGGTGGGGCTACCATCGTTCAAGAGAGTAAGACCATAGTTGTAGGCGATGCTTGATTTGTGTGTGTACTTTCCCATGCTGGATGGTGTGCATTGAAATCTCCTATGATGACCCATGGGGCGGGACAAACACTCAAGATATCGACTAATCTTTTAGGATCGAAATTGCTGGAAGGCGATATATACACGCCTATGAGAGTGAACAAGAGTTTGTTCTTTTTAACTGTGATGCATATATATTGATTGTTATCGTGGGGCGCAATTGGTTGCAAAACATAGGTGAGTTCAGGACGAACAAAAACGATGATTTTACTGCATGCACCATTTGCTGATGACATGATACATTCGTACCCTGACAGTCTGATTGGTTTCGACAAATTGGGCTCACAAATGACGATGAGTGGAAACATATTGGTGTACACATACTGACGGAAATCTGAAATTCGTGATTTTAGCCCTCTGGCGTTCCACTGGATGACGGACGCTGCCTTGACTTCGTTTCGGAAGGATGGGGTATGGGTAGCCATCTTTCTAGTTGAGGGATTCAAGCACTGGGCTTAAGGCGTCCAGCACTTTAAGTGCGCCTCTAGAAGACGGTGTCCCCATGTCCACCAAAATCGTTCGGATGGCCTCCATGAGCGAACATAGCACCGAGATGACTTGATCTACAAAGATGACTTGATGACTACAAAGAAGGCGCATGCGCCTTCTTTGTAGACGCACGATGGTGCCGACGTCGACGCCGACGCCGGACTACTTCGGCTGCCTCCCTGTGGGCCGAATTGTCTCTGGCCATTTGCTTCAGAACCGCGCGCTCCCTCTTGATTCGGGGACAGTCTTTCGACGAGGCTGCATGAGGGCCGCTACAGTTGGCGCACTTCAGAACTGTGGCACCACAGGTCTGTTCTGCATGAGGTTCAGCGCAACGGGCACACAGTAGCGACTTGGGACACACGCCCTTGACGTGTCCTAGCCTGAAACACTGATGGCATTGAAGCGGCTTCTGGATGAATGGTCGAACCGGATGTCGAAAATGTCGGACTTTAACGTGGGATGGGATACAATCCCCCTTGAATATTACTTTTACGCAGCGCGTATTCCCAAGGCGGCGCACTTGCGTAATGATCGTGCCCTCGTATGTCGGTTTGATGAAGCTAGGTAAGTCATCATTCGGAATGGCAATGTCAATGTCGTAAATCACACCGGCTATGGCTGTGTCGTCGATCGGGATAAAGGGGCGCATTTTGATACCGCCTAGCTCCATGATTATTTGAAATTTTCCAAGCGCACTCGCGTTGTACACGTCTATGGCGAGTATATTTTTGCGTGGATTTATTCTTGTGTCTTTAATTTGATCAGGCACCGCACGTTCCAGAAAAATGAATAGGGCTTGCCTGTTCAGCAACCGTAGGTTGCTTGACGGTTCTTCCGGCGTAAAGATGATGACGTGTGGCTAGCGAGCAGGCCTTGACTTCATAGTCGTAGTACTCGCAGGAGTTGACGGCGCTGTGTTGGCTATGTTTCTCTTCGCCCTCTTACTCCGGACGGGTATGAAGCCGTCGTCGGATGAGTCGTCTTCCAACATAGAGTGCAGCTCGGTGTCCTCGGTGTCGCTGGGGGAGCCAACTCGCTTCCTTGCGGTTGACGGCTGTGATGACTTCTGGCCAGGCGGGCCTCTGGCATTCTCCGCGTCCATGGCCGCAAGACGGGGAGGCGAGCCACCTCGAAAGGCGAAGATTTTAACAAAAATTTACAGAGCAGAGAAACAAGTGTTCTGCCAAGAAGACACTTCGTCGTCGTCTACCTGGAAAAGCTGATGTAGACTATACCGCGAATCGACTGCGAATCTGAACCATGTACGCATTACCATCGGCTGGCGTTCACATGTCCTAACTTCTGCAACGGCTTGAACATCACAGTGTACCTTACGGTTTCCTATGCTAGAATTTTCAGAGTTAAATGTCGTGAAAGAAGTTGCTTGTGACTTATTTCGTATATTTTTTTCCTGTTCGCATAGAGTTTATTAGGCAATTATGTCGGCATCCGAAACAAAACAAAGCCTATGTACGTTTAAAACCGCAAACACAAAAATCCGACAAATCCATGCCCTTCCCATCATTCCCAGGGTGGCTGAACAGTCGCGGCGCCAGGCTTTCCTCTTTCAATAATTTTTGTATGCAACTCTATGAGTTGGAGTAATAATTTGTAGGTGTGCGCGAGCAATCTTCTTTCTAGAAGAAGAAGAATTGAAGTTTAATCGACGATATTTCTAGACCGAGTCGGGGGGATGCAAATGAGAGAAAGGCAGGGAGGTTAACCAGACTTAAAACCTCCGGTTTGCTACCCTGCACTAGGGGAAGGGAAAGGGGAAGTAAAGACGGACAGAAGAGCGTCATCTACGTTTGTGGTAGTGGCGCTCCTCGGTGACGGAGAAGCGGGGAGACTCGATCTCTTTCCTTCTCGTCTTTCCTATCCTGTGTTTGGCTTCTTTCAACCGACTTTGTTTATATTCTTTGACCTCAGTGCTGGTTTAGGCATAAGCTGTTAAGCGTGGCGTCAGACAAGCACTTGCGCGAGCGCTCCAGAGGCCAGGCACAGAATTGTCCAACCGCCTGAAGCATCGGCCGAGTGGATGAGAGGTAGAATCTTCGATTCGCAATCTGTGGTTCAAGTATTAGAGCGCTGGCAGCTAGGTCACCACGATTTTGTTTCTTTATAAAGTTTTGGGAAAGCGCCGTGGAATTCCAGTGATGGACACCGGTGGACTTCGAAACTAGGGGAGTGAGCCTACAGCAGCTGCAAAATGTGGCGTTGCGAAAAGTCTGACTCCGTGCGACGTCACAACTTCAAGATGGCAATGTCGACGTACCTTCTAACGTAAGAACCAACTTTCTCACAGACGAGCTCTCTTGGTAACAGGGCGAAATGTCAAACCCCTGAAGTTCGACCAGCTCAGAAGCTTCCTTGTTGATGTCAAAGAATTGAAATGAGAGCTTTTCTCCTCGTGCTAAGCCATATAATGGCGCCGGGGGCAGCTGTAATAAACAAATAAAGTTTATGACGCACTTTAAACACCCCAAGACTTCTCGCAATAAAGCGAGACAGAAGGAACCATCTGTAAAAAGATAATTCTTTCGGCGCTGGGCAGAAGGTTCGAAGTAACGAAGTTACGGTTCGACGGTTATTGTAATTTTGTTCCGGTGAGAACGCCCTACTAACACGTTTCTTTTCATCCGAAGCCGAAAGAACGAAACTTGACTTGCAGTCATTGTCTACCAGCTCGCATTAATCTATTATCTTTCTTTCTTTCTTTCTTTCTTTTTTTCTTTCTTTCTTTCTTTCTTTCTTTCTTTCTTTCTTTCTTTCTGTCTTTCTTTCTGTCTGTCTGTCTTTCTTTCTTTCTTTCTTGCTTGCTTAATTTTTCTTTTTTGAAGCATGAGAAGGAAGTTGGTCTCCATGGCTGTTGTCAATATATACTGCGTAATAGATGCGCATAGGAAAAATACGTTAAAATTACCGTTGTTTAGAAGATAGACCGTTACCTAGATAGACCGCGAAACAGGTCCTACGTACAATGAAACGAAATGCAGCAGTAGCAGATTTCTAAACATGATCCATTGATCTCATATCTGATTTTCTAACTTTTTTCGTTTATTAAGGTAAAGAAATGCATTCTCTTAATTTGCCGTAATTCATGTTATCTAATCACCAGTAGAAATAACCAGGAAATTTATGTGATGCTTACATTTTTAATTTTGGCTATTGCTCTCTTTTTTTTTTATAATTGCCAATGTAAATTCGTCTCATAATTGCAAAGCTGCTGCCCTAGGAGCGTTCTGTTAGTAGATACCATGCAGTAAGGCTCAGAACAGTTAAGAAAACCTTGCAGCAAGATGGACAAATGGGCTCGTTAGATGACATCAATCTTCAGAACTTTTTAAAACACAACGAAAACATGAAAGACAGAGGAACTGCAGGACAGAGCGGTTGTCCTTTAATTATTCTGTATGTCAATTTTTCGTTGAACTTTAAGTAGTCCACAAGACAATCTTGCAAGAAGAAACAAGTGTGTTGCCTATAATATTTAAGGCTTCGAGTGCACTAGCGCATAAAATGGAAACACTCGTAGAATGCAGTGCAAAACGTTACACCGCAATTATTAACGCGCCCCACTACAAGGCAGGACCTACCTCCAATACGTGTACATCCAAGCTTACAATATGGGACGAAGTAGCTTCAGAAGACGGTGAAAAGTAAGACTGAAATGAAAGTAGAAAAGAAAAATAACATAGGCAGGTCTAAGGCAGCAAGACGAAACAACAATTCAAGTAATTATTACAGATTTTAGAAGCGTTACCGCGCACATGGTTTGTGTTCGCTATTATAGACTATCTAAAAAAATGGGACATTATTGTTTTCGCCGAGGCGACAAGAGGCGGCTTGAAATGTGACTTCGATCAAGGCAAGCAATTTTGTCAAAAAAAGAAGAGAAGGAAATTGAAGAGTCAAAGCAGCTCGGCGCACTTCCATCGTAGAGAGTAGATTTTAATGGAGAGAAAGGAGGAGAGGTCGACCTGGAGAGCGTGTCTCTAGCCTGCTACTCCTCACTGGGGAAAGAGGAAGTGGGAAAGAGTTTTCACCTTGTCTACGAAGCACCACTCCCACAGCGTCTTCGCACCGTTCGAAGGCCAGTCAACACGGACGATATCCCAGACGTGACACGGAATCCCACCTTTGACAGCCTGCAAAGGAAGTTGCAACTACAGGCAGGTCGAGGCAGTCGAGGACGGCAGAAAACTGGGAGGCGTGATGAAATAAGGATATGCGCAGGATGGAATCACTTGGCGCAGGGCAGGGGTAATTGGAGATCGCAGCGAGAGGCCTTCGTCCTACAGTGGACATAAAATAGGCTGACGATGATTGTGATTTGTTTCGACAATGAGGCTGGAAGATTTTATTTAAAGATATTTTTGAATAGCGTGGAACACACAGTGTAGTTCGGCATCTTTAGGTGGACTACCTGAAGAGGCTACCATTATTTTCTCGATGAAAACGCAAGGTCCAGGTAGCTATGCAAAGAAATTCACTAGTTGCCTTTCTTTATTGTTTACTTCAGGACACGCGTTGCAATTGCTAAATTTAGGGCGTGCAGAGAAACGCTCATATCTGCTCAGCAGAAGGACTGGCACCAGCGACGAGATATCCACCTTAATATGCTACGACATGAACTGTAGTTTCAGTCAGGTTCCTAAAGCCAATAGTCCAGTAGTTTAGAGGGTCGTAACTGGAACGCCATAGCACCGTTAGCAGATCTTGGGCAAGTATGTCTAGAAAGTGGTGCTTAATTTAGAAGTTTTCCTATACAGAGATGACCTTTATAATGTTCGATCACAAATTTGCAATTTCAACATGTGGCCTACAGCGAATAATTGAAACGGTATTAAAGAAATATCTTAGCTGGGCCCTGGTGCGAATTAGTTGGTTCGCGATATTGAAGCAAGCTTTGACCAGCGTCTAGGAAACAATACGAAAGACGAGGAACACGTCTAGGCTCGTCTGCGTCCATCGCGTTCCTCGTCTTTCGTTTCGTTTCTATGCGCTGGTCAAAGTTTGCTTCAATAAATATTTTATATTGGCCAGCTGCACATACCGACTGATAGCAGAAATCTACCTAAAGATGTGGAACATGGCTATCACAGGCAATAAAAAAAAAGAGGATCTCTTCAACCCTAAAATTTTTAGGGTTGATCTCTTCAAAGAGGATCTCTTCAACCCTAAGTTTTTTAGCATATAGTTATGGTGGCTTTCATGGCGCGAAATTACCCTTAGTGCCGTAGCCGTAAGTCGCTTATTTATTTGATTCTTAGCTTCTCAAAATCAAAATCAGTCCATGAAATTAATATGCACATGTACGGACTTACGATTTTCTTGTAGGCAACGGTCGCAGAACTGTTCCCCACAAAAAATGTTTTAGGTGAAAGGTTTTCCATGAATCGAGGAAGTATAATCATCTGCTTGTCGAAAGCGACATCAGTGATGTTTCCCGCAGAACACACTCCTAAGCGCGGGACGTGGTAGGCCATGCCTTCCTTCCCAGAAAAAATTACGGTGTTTTCGATCGACGAAGTGCTGTTCCAAGGCTTGTAGTCCAATCTGTGCAAGTTCCGATTAACGTCTATAAAACCCTGCAAAAGAAACAAATTACTGTTTATGGAGTCGAACAGTCATATAACGTCTCCAGGCGCCATGTGCACAATTGTTCGCACCAGCATGTCACATCAAAAAGGAAAAGCCGTGCCGAAAAAAAAAATTCCGAGGACACCTGAGCCCTTCTTGCGAGTTGGGAATGCGAAAGCTTCAATGTCCGATTGAACGCCGCTGAGCGGTCCTTTGAGTTATGATGCGTTTTGGAGTCATAACTTTTGAGTTTGGCGCGTTTAGAATTGACCTTACTGAGACGCAGTTAGAACGCAGCCGAGAGCCATCCTGCACAAGGAACGCGCGGATACCACAGGCTTCCGAGAGCGAGAGCAATGGTGACGTGGCGTCGCGACGATGCCCTCTCCCCTGACGCAACACCTGGCGCGCTATCGCGACAGAAGGTGTTCCCTTTCGCCCGCTCTACTCCGTCGAGGCGCGCTCGCGACGCGGCGTCGCAGCCAATGGTACTTTAATTGCCATTTCGCTGCTATAGACTACAGACGCCGGCTCTGTTGCTCAATGGGCCATTTGCCGCTTTCGCATCAAAAATGACATTTAAAACGTGTCGCATCATCATCATAGGAATGATGCCGAGGGAGGTCCCAGTTTTCAAACCGTGACTTTACACTACTCAATTTTTTCAGCACCACATGTGTAGATTTTCTGGGCAATATTTGCAGGTATTGTATGTTTGCACGCAACTTTAAACGGAAACCTTCTTTGTCTCTTCTCTGCATTTCTGGGTGCTGGCTGCTGCTGCCTCATCGATTGTGCAACAACTTGCAATGGGCAATTCGGCATGTTAACCTTCTTGTCCAATCCTCCAGAACGAGTGTATGCCCGAATAGACAAGCAGAACTAGAGGAAAAAAAAGCGAAGAAGTAGGAAACCGGAACTTGAAGAAGTAGGATACACGGAAACGAAGCAGTTGGCACCAGAAGCAGCCGAGCACGGAGAAAGAAGCTCAGCGAACAAAAGGGGTCAATATCCCAAAGTGTTTATGAGCAAATAGCATAGGACAAACAAACAAACAAAAAAGGAAGCACACAATCAGACAAACAGACAGACAGGCGGGGCCAGAACGTCGATTAAGCCAGGAGCGTTGAGCTATACAGAAACAAAGAAGCGAAGGACATTTAAGCAAATAAACTACTGATTCCACGTATGCGTGGGATCCGCCAATTCTTTGCAGTTGAGGTTATCTTCAAGGGTATGTTCAAACTGCGGTGACCTTCAAACTAGTGTGCGTGGTTGTTTCGGCATACAGCCGATTACCGTTGCGCGTGCCCAGTTGGACGGAAGCTCTTGCAGAGAATCAAGCTGTCACGGAAAGCGCCGCTCGCCACGTGAGCCGTAAGTCCCACTGTTCCGCAGTAGGCGCATGAATAAGTAATTAACAGGACATTTTCAATCCGCGTAACGGTTTGATCTAGAAGAATGTATTCAACATGTAGAATGCATATAGAACTTCTGTGTCAAAAAATAGTAGACAGTTTCCTTCAACGACAGCTACCAGCAACTTTTCAGCGGTTTCGATAATGCGCAAGTGACTATAATTTTTTTCTTGGTGTATTGCGTCTGAGATATCAAAATTCGGAGTCGTAAACTATGTTGTAAACTTAATGTCGTTTTTCCATCAGTGGACCACATTACACCACGGTTGTTGCAGATAAGGAGGAATTGTCTCCAGAAACTTGTTGAGTAATTTGAGCACGCTGAACAACAATTAAATTGACTGCTGGAAACCGCTCGCAAAACGTTGTCTGCACGTTTCTTGCAAAAAAAAAAAACTAAATTATGCTTACGTTTATGATGTGAAGATGCTTCGAGGTCGAACTCGTGACCCTGGCGCTGTAGCTGAACACTCGCATGTTGTAATACACGGGATGCGAAAGGCCGCTCTTCCTGTTGGCCTCGCATCGCACTCCGTCGGGGATCTAAAAGAAAAGCACCACGCGAAACGTTAGAGTTCAGCGTGCTAGTTCAATGCAGAATGCTGCTGATTATCGACTTAAGCACAAACACAGTGACAGAGAGCCGAGGAAATTCGCACTACCAACTACTTGAACCTCCTATACGCGCCAATGTCTCGGAAGCACTAAAGTGGCTACGACTTTAGGCTTCATATTTCCGCCCTCGGCACAATCTTAAGAGAAAGCTTTAGCTCGCGGTCAACTCTGTCTTGTCTGTTCAAATACACGCAAAACAAAAAAGTGCTCTTCTTCGACGACCGTTCCATAGATTCGAATTAAATGTGTTACATTTAAGAGCACAAGCTACATTCTACAAATCGAAAGCGTAACATCAATTTGGGGCCCCGAAATCTACATACAAAGATTGCCGAAGATTCTAAAGAGGAAAAAATACTGAAGCTCCAAATATACAAATCCGTAACTCCGCGCAAAAAAAAAAAGAAATATTGAAGTTTTCTAAGCTGCATCTGTCGGACCATCTAAAGCGATCAAGTGCAATATACCAGCTTATATAGGCGATATAAGGAATGTATAAGCTTACGTGACATTGCTACAATGCTTACAATGGTTTTACCAAACCGCTACCCACAAATTAGTGGTAAATTTCAGAGCCATGTGAACATTCGATGTGCATGTACGTTTTATATACATTGTACATTGTTTTATGTACATTCGATGTACATTCGATGTCTCAGTAGGTGCACAGTTTACAAAAATTTTTGCATCTGTCTTTAGTGCTAGGTTAGAGAATTATAAGCTTCGTTTCGCAATTTTATTTTATTTTGCAATTTAATAAGAAGTTTTGTAATAAATTTGATGGCCTAATAAAAGATCTTCACCTATAAAATATCTGCATCTATACAAAGTTCTTCTAAACCCTATAGTCGGTAGGTGTTAACCATTAAATGCAACAAACCACGTCAGTTTGGTGCTGTAGACGCCGAGAAAAGCAATTTCTCAGGTCTCACGTAGTACTTAAGTAGTAGCTCCTGAAGTAAAACTTCCTTTTAGTGCGCTGCTCTTCAAGGATAACAAACGAATTTCCATGTAAGCTGATTTGCTCCCTCACGGGTGCTTTCGGTTTAACAACTCCTAAAGTATGCCGACTGCTTACGAGTATAGTGGCGTATGCAGAACAAATTAGAATGCGCTATCGTTTCTGCTACTTATTTCGCTTTTTTTAAAATAAATACTGATTAGCGGAAGCAAAAAATGTTTTCGTGTGCTAGAGAAGTATTTTGCCCAAAGCCTGATACGCGATCGCGCCTCCCTACAAGGCTTCGTCCGAACGCTTTCTCACTTCGGGCCATACAGTGTCAACATGTTGGTCTTAAGCCACACGTAAGCTTGCCTAATCGCGCAAGCTAGTATGTACGCGCCTTGCGTCTGCCGGCCCTCGCGGTGAATGGCGATTTCCATCTGCAAGAGGCGCGAGTCAGCGCGCGCCCACTGCTGGTATGGTGGCCAGACGCCCTGGCACACATCACTTCGTACTGAACTACTGCACTTCGAAGGGCGCAGTTTCTATTCCGCTACTATCCATCGGTCGAGCTGGTGCAGGGCTAAAGCCGCTCCCAACCACGTAGCACGGCCAGCGGGGAACACGAGCGCAAGCGCGTACCCTAGCCACGCATATACAGCGCATCTTAACAAACATTTGGCCGTACGCACGACGTGGCTCCAGGTACGTGGAGACGTGAGCCAGGCCGAGCGACCGTGTCTGCCTGAAACGAATCTCCGCGCTGACGCCTCGCTTTGACGCGCACGAGCTGTCGCGCGGCATCTGCGCATGCGGAGACGCGCTGACGCGAGCGGGCGCGTGCCGGCGAGGGTGCGTGTACGTGCAAACATTAAGCAAGCGCACTGGACTCTTCTTTTCTTTCTTTTTTTTTTACATAAAGCTATATACGGCTAGGATCACGGGAATCTTTCGCGTCCGTCGACAGAAAACTATCACCATCGATTGTTCATAGCCCCGTATAAGGCAGAGGCTACAGGTACTCAGCAAAGTGAACCGAGCAGTGCTTACATTCTATCGAATCACGCGTACAATATACAGAACAGCATGTCGAAAAATTTGGAGGACGCTTAAGCTTCGCCTTTAAGAGTGGAACGCGATAGCATTCAATGATCCCCGAGAGCTTCTCACGCTTCCCGGCAACTGCAGCGTATGTAACCGTAATGGCGGCGAACGCTACGTACGAAGGCGGGCTTTGTGGTTCTTTACTTTTTTTGATGGTGTGCAAGGAACCGAGGGGGCACCGCTGCTCCTACTAAGACAGTCCTCAAACGGCAGCTGGAAAACGCTATCGCGTTAAAATGGGTTGTGTTTGAGTTTCCGCGTAACAGAATTATGTTCTCGATCTTGCATATTCAAATTAAAGTCCGACGCTATCATGTCTGTAGGCTGTGTGTAAGTCGTACCTTATGTTTTTTCTATGTATTTTACCTTGAGAAAATCATTTAGTTCAGTAACTTCCTTGCGCCACATGGAGGAGGAGGAGAAACATTTATTTTTAAAAAAAGGAAAGGACAAGCAGGTGTCTTTCTGCTTGTGCGGGAGGCGCCCCTATTCCAGGTCTCGTGCGGCTCTTGCTGTCTCCCGGGCCCGCCGCACCAGTTCCTGCTGGTTACGAGGGTCCGGACTAGTCAGCACGGCCTCCCATTGCTCGGGTGTGGGGTTGGGTATTTGCGGGGCGGCCTTCACATTGGGGCACGCCCATGTGGTGTGATATAGGGAGGCGTAATCGTTACAAAGGGGACATTTGTATGAATATAGTGTAAGGTGTATTGCGTGTAGTCTGCTTAAATGGGGGTATGTATTGGTTTGTAGTTGTCGCCATGTTACAGCGTCTTCACGTGAGAGGGTCTTGTTTGGAAGTGGGTATTGTCGGCTGTTCAATAGGTGGTGTTGTAGTATGGCGTTGTATTGTAAAGGTACGGGCTCCATAGATGCGGCCGTATCCCTTTCTTGTGGCGCCAGGGAGGCATGAGCTCGGGCTACAGCGCGCGCACGCTGATTTCAAGGGAGGGACTCGTGTCCTGGAGCCCATACTATTTCAACGTCCGGGAATCGGGAGACTTGTGAGGGCCTGCGCGGTTGGTTATGCGTGGTTCGAAATTGTTTTTGCCGGAGCGATGTCTGACGCTGGACGCTGACGCTTTGTACAATGCTCCGTATATACTTTGTAGATGTTATCGTCCTGGTGGAATTGTCCCTTCATTGTGACTCAGTGTTTGTATCGTCTTTTGTTGAAATGAACTTTTTTCTAAACATAGGATTGTCTGTGACACGGGGCCCCTAATGCTCTCGAATTAACATTATCACCATCAATGGCTCATCCTCGTAAGCAATGGCTCATATCATCGTAAGCAAGCACAATATGCAATGACCCATACCCCTGTAAGGCAGAGGCTACAAGCGTTCAGCAAAGTTAACCCTGTTATGTCCAAAGATAGTTCCACATGAAGGAAAATTGGAACAAACTGATGGCACTTATTTCTGGCCAAGGAGAGTACATTAGTAGAAAAAAAAACAAGAAATGTTTCTTCAGGTACAACTTATTACGGTACTAATTAATTAGCAAATGGTTTGTTACGCTGGCCGCAGCTGAAACTTCACTCGAGCTTATTAAAAACGAAATTATGGGCTTTGGATTATATTTCCCGCACTTCGATCAGCATTTTGAATCATCAAACTCAGCGTAGCATATATGATGCATTGGGCATTACAGGTTTAAGCGAACAGTGCATGCATTCTTTCGAATAGGATATACAACATACAGAACAGAACACGTTTCTTTAATGACGAAGTTCATAACAAGCATCCGCCGTGGTTGCTTACTGACTATGGTGTTGGGCTGCTCAGCACGAGGTCGCGGGACCGAATCCCGGCCACGGCGGCGGCATTTCAATGGGGCCAAAAATGCGAAAACACCCGTGTACGTTACGTGTACGTTGTTTAGGTGCACGTTAAAAAACCCCAGGTGGTTCAAATTTCCGGAGTCC
The DNA here is from genome assembly GCF_050947875.1 of Dermacentor variabilis. Taxonomy (NCBI): domain Eukaryota; kingdom Metazoa; phylum Arthropoda; class Arachnida; order Ixodida; family Ixodidae; genus Dermacentor; species Dermacentor variabilis. Next base: position 117,015,924 of record NC_134572.1, on the reverse strand, counting down.
CCCACTGCGGCCTGCCTCATAATCAGATCGTTCTTTCGGCACGTCAAACCCTATAATCTATTTTTTTTCCCAGAACAAGCATCCGTACCACATAATTTATGATAAGGCACTCGGGATAGCAATGCGAAGGACGTCGTGCTTCCCGCCTACGTTTCCCTGTAAAGATTGCCGTTGCGCAGGTTGCCGTGGCAACGCCAGCTTGCTACGAGCGGTGTGACGTCCCTAGCTTTTCATATACAGAGTGTTTCAGCGAACACTTTCAAAAATCTTTAAAACTTTCCTGTAGCAGATATCACAATTGTAGATCATGAGATTGTCTACTCGAAACGGCGGAGAATACTTGCACGACAAACTGAGATCCAAAGTCGACTAATTAATAGCAATTCGCAAATTAATTTTCTAACCAATTACATTAGGGCCCATATTGCAAATAAATTCTTGCCGTAGCTTTCGCAAAGGGGATCCACTTGGAACGAATTTTCAAGATGAAACCCTTTTCGAGATATAAATTCCCGAACTTTGCGGGGAAATGCATTTAATTTGCATCCAGTTGATTTTTTTAACAAAGCGTCGTTTCATGCACTGAAGCACACAGGCAACTGGAACGACAATGCATTTCTCCGCAAAGTTCGGGAATTTATATCTCGAAACTGATGTCGTACTCAGAATTCGTCCCAAGTGAATCCGCCTTGCGAAGTCCACTGCTAGAATTTGTGAATTGAAATACGGGTCATAAGATAATTAGCTAAAAGTTAATTAGTGAACTCATGTTTATTAGTCGAATTTTGCATTTCAATTTTTTCTGCAAGTAATGTCCGCCGCTTCGAGTAGACCGCCTCATAAACGAGAATTGAGCTATCTGCCACAGGCAAGCTTTAAAAAAAATTTGAAAGTGTTCTCTGAAACACCTTGTCTAATATAACTAGTCTAGCAACTGATTTCGATGTTGCTGCAGACCGCTATGGACGGCGTGCTCTCAATATTACGATTACTCCCGTTGCTACTACTGCTCTAAAATAGCGCTACTACCATTACTCTAAAACCATAAAGCTATGCATACCCCCCACCCACACCCCCCAGCAGTTGTACTGGTGGCTGTCAACATCTTCGCTGGACATTCACTTTCGCAGGGCCGGGACGGCGAGTTTCTTTTTCTATGTTCGTGGGAAGCTGTAAATTTTCGTATAGGGGATTAAAGAGGTGCTCCTTCCTTATTTATGGCTGTGCGGGAAAGTGAAAAGCGCGAGAAGGGGTTTGGGGAAGACTAACCGCACCCGCCAAGTGATTTGTTCGTTCTTGCCAGTGAGTGAGTGAGTGAGTGAGTGAGTGAGTGAGTGAGTGAGTGAGTGAGTGAGTGAGTGAGTGAGTGAGTGAGTGAGTGAGTGAGTGAGTGAGTGAGTGAGTGAGTGAGTGAGTGAGTGAGTGAGTGAGTGAGTGAGTGAGTGAGTGAGTGAGTGAGTGAGTGAGTGAGTGAGTGAGTGAGTGAGTGAGTGAGTGAGTGAGTGAGTGAGTGAGTGAGTGAGTGAGTGAGTGAGTGAGTCCCCATATTTTCTTATGAGAAACTGTGTTTGGGCATTACAGGGTTCAATGTTATTTGTGTGATTGTCCCAAGAAAGCAACGATGTGTTGATTCTGGCCATGGGTAGCAATAAGTACCTACAGCATAAAAGAAAGCGCAAGAACAAGAAAGAAAAATAGTCTGACAGGCCAAGTTAGGTCTATCGCCTCTTCTGACAATGGCGATACCTGATCGGAAGGTAAAAGCTTTGAGAAGGCTCGTTCACGTCAAATTGGACTCACAATAAGCCGGTTCAATAAGGGGGGGGGGGGACACTTATATGCAAAATAAAAAGAAATTATAAAAAAGATAATGGAGAACAAAACTCCAATACGCGCAAGTGATCAATGCAAGGAAGGAAACCCACTTTGCGTGGAAGGGGAAGAAACGAGGCGCTTTCCACGTCGCTTCAATAACGTCGTTGCCAGTTGTGTCTGTTGGTGTGGGGTCCAACTGAAGCGACACTACTCCTAGATGACTCAAACCTCTGCGCCTTGTGGTCGTGATGCCAGATTCGTAGGTTTTAATCCACGCATTTTAATGAAACGCACGGGCATAATTAATTGAGGTCAGAGTGTTTTGTAGAAGCGTGGTTTGCAACCGCAACATCGGTCCACGTAGATGTCACGATGCCATAGTTAGGATACACGAGTCACTGTGGTCTAATACATTTTGAATGCCAGCACAGGCAAACAGAAGTGGGAGATTTGTCGTCAAAGAAACGTTGACAGCTCGGCCTCACTCTTTACGTTCTGAGCCTATCACTACATGACGATGAGTGGAGAACTAAAGAAAAGAAAGACATAAAGGAAACAGAGGGCACTTGTGCCGCCTTTGTGTGCAGGTTTGTTCGCGTTATCCCAACGACGAGGTCAGTTACACAGCGCCAGTAATTGTAGCACAAAATAGCCGACGATGTGATTTTCATTTATTGTACATTCATTGCATTGGTCATTGACGGCACAATCATTATCGGCGAGGTCATTGTCGTGTAATTGCCTTCCGCCGTCAGCCTGTACAAGCAACTGAATCGTCATGCAAATTATTCCCGTATTAGGGCTGTTGACGGCGCTTTTCTGGCGTGTTTCGGTTACTGATTGGTAATATATCCGCTGGCTACCCTGTGCAATTCTGGCACATTATGTAGACCGGTCAAAGGGGGAAACGAGCCTTGCGAATAATGAGGCTTTTTTGCCGTAGCTTCGCGCGCGTGGCCCTAGGCCGCCGTTCAGTGCTATAGATGAGCCCGAATGCGAACACAAGCAAGCATTCTAGTCAGGGTGTCATATTTTTGTCTAACCGATCCCAATACGTCCAGCTGATGGCTGTCCAGAGGACCCGTGATTGAGCGGAGAGGCATGACCTCTCTGTTCCGACATGGGACCAGCCAACAGCTGGGTAGGGACGTACCTAGCAGGCCCCCTGCCTAGCTTCTCAGGACCCCAATAAAGTCGTTTACTACTATTACTACTCCCAATCAAACCGGCCGATTATCATGGTTTCGCGACGACGTGCCAACAACATTTCTGAATAGGGATAAGGCAATCAAAGGAGATAAATTTCTTTTATGATACCATCCCGCTTGGCTGGAGAGAACATAGCGGTATGTAGCCATCTCTTGTTCGCACAATAAGACAGTAAAATGCAGAATCTTAGACGAAGATGAGCGCCACAGGCTGCATGAATCAAACAATTGAAGTAAAAAAAGGGATAGATTCACCTCCACAGCAAAAAAAAAAAAAAAACTATAGACGCTTTCACATGATGTAACACTTCGTGCTTCCCAACTCATAAATTAATGTCGGCGAGGATTCAGAGGCGTGTTCTTGGTACTTGACTTGTCTGTTTATTTATTTATTCCTAATATATTAGTTTTGCAGATTTTCACGTTGTAACAACAAATGATGGGAACTTTTGCAACAAGCTCAGCATACAACAAAAATAACAGCCAGACTGGTGTGACTTTGCCAAACCACAACCCCATTTCCAGCCCGGCTGTTTCTTTCGAGCAGTTGCAATAAGAATTTTGAGCAGTTGTGGCGTCTTTACCGATACTAAGACAGCCCTGCAACGCTATCCACTCTACGGCATGGACCACAACACCCAATAGGGCATGAAATAAGACAGCTATACCATAAACTAACCGCCGTTGTGGCTTAGCACCTACGGTGTTCTGCTGTTAAGCACGAGATCTCACCAACTAGACCCATCCCTCCAACACTGCATTTTATTTGGACCCTCTCGAACCGAGACAACTGCTCTCTGCCGACTGTGGTTTGGTGTAGCTTTCACGCAGCTTTTGCTTGCCGCATCAGAATGGCTGCAATGGCTGCTTGTGAAATCGTCTAGCATGTCATCTGTCATTGGCTTCACTGCAGCACCCAGAGATAGTCGCTCGCTATAGTGCTGACAAGCCCCGGTGAACGGCCGCTTTGAGCAGACGATCTCGGCATACCGGCTTATATGGTCCTCACACCATAGGGAGAAGACGGCGCTACCTAAGTTCTTGCGTTCAAACGACCTAGTTGGAAAAAACTCTGACACTCCCGCGTTCTTTTTTTCCAATGTTCATTTTCGTGTGTTTGCTCTCTCTCTCTCTCTCTCTCTCTTTTACGTGTGCTTTTCCTTTTCCACTCTCTGCCTCCCCTTCCCCAATGCAGAGTAGTAAGCAGGACGTTTATATTCCAGTTAACCTGTCCGCCTTTCACGTCTCATTTGTCTCTTTCCCACACACACACTTCAAAAATTTCAGGAATTGAATCACATACTCTAGACGTTGTGCGCATGTTACTCAGCGCATTTGAAATTTTGCCCGCATATAGCGCTTTTGAGCACTTGTTAAATTTTTTTTTTATGAAAACAGTATTTCATTCAAACCCCTTTTACTGCGCGAAAACATTGGCCATAATGTGCCCTTCCTTTTCACCAAACGTGACCATGGTGGCATTTATAATTGTACCATAGAAGCGGATCAAATTCTGCGCCGTTTGTGAAACACACTTATAACGCTCCGGGGTATTTGAATAAGCATATTTATTTTATTGCTTTTCTTTTGCAAAAGCCACCATTAACATCCACACGTTGAACGTTGCCTCAATATTACTCATAACATGCCCCTTAATTAATTTTACCAAATATTACAAAAATACCTTGTCTAGTTCACTGAGGACACCATGCAAGCCAACTAAGAACCTCGCATAAACCATGAAAATAGGAGAAAAAACAGAGTTCAGTAATTATTTGAGACATTTTTAATGAAGCCCCTAAAACTAATGTTTCTCCACACATTGCATTGAGAGAGAGCGTATATTTAGTAATTATATTGAAAGAAATAATTTACCAACATACTTGAAGCTATTGGCATATATTGCGCAGTATATGACCCCCATTTTCGCTAAATGTGAAATTGCCGCCATCTTGATCCTTCAAGGGAAGCGGTGAATTTTGTAAGCATTTCCTACAACGCATCTAAGCAGGACATAAACGATAGTTTAGCTATTTTCATTTATCCCCCAAATAAACCCCACATTTCAAAATTTGCCTGCAAATCACCTTTAACACTTCTCCCATTTTCTTAAAACCTCACTTTGTGAGTTATCTATATTGTATTTATTATTTTGTTTCTTAGGAAAATTTGAAAACAGGCTTATGACAGTTTTGAGCGCTTTTAGTCGCTCCATAGGTTTCGCTGTAAAAAGCACTGTCAAGCCCAACGCAGATATTTTCTTCTGGTGAAAACATTTTGCTCTAGAAAAGTTAAGCATGCGTGAACTTAAATATTTAACAGATATTCTAAGAACTAGAACTAAGACACAGGACAAAAAAAGGGCAACGATTCACGCAATGTGGTACCCGGAACAATGACATGTGCAATACTCACGAACAAAGTACAGAAAGCAAAGATTATTCACTCACCAAAATGCTAACCTCAAACGCACCTTTAGAACAATTCAGAACTTCATTGACGATTTCTCGGTATCACGAAGAAAATATACCCGCCTTCGCATTTACTGCTGTGCCATTAATTTGGTAACCACTTATTGGACCTATTCTAAGTAGCGCTCTCGTGCACCACAACTTCTGCTTTGAAAAGGGGTTAGTCGAATGCTAGTCAAGCTGTTTAGGTCAGCTCTTTACTTCGGCTCGCCCACTTCCTGCACTCATATGCATTTGATTTTGAATGAACTTTGATTTTATTTTATTAAAAAAAAATATTTTTGCAAAAGGCATTGACCCACCTCAAGGAGATCGTTCCGAAAGGTCGTGCCGATGAAGTCAAAGTTTAGAATATTCATGGCTATGCTCTCATCGCCGAACCGGTCACCATGAAAAATAAATTGCCCTTGCAAAGGTACCTCTAACGTCGAATTTCTTGGAAGCTTCATCGCATCTGATAAACCTGAAAAATTAAGAATGCATTTAATGGAAGCGATGTGCACTTCACAGCTGTAGCTTAGATTGCAAGAAGTTACAACACGGTAACGAGTGAAAGAATTACTGCTGTGAAGAGAAGCTAGCCGATCGTACCAGCAGCGCGATGTCGATTGCAGGAGTTCTGGTGGTAATTTCCTAGTAGTCGAAGACTACCAAGCAATATTAGTCAAGCTCTGTAGAACATTTACTTTCTATGCCCTCTGCTTTTTGAAAATGAAATCAACCGATTGATTGACGCTAAAAAGCAACAGTGATTGTTACAATCGTCGAACAACAGCAGACAGGGTAGACACTTCTAGAATGAGCTTACATGAAGCGGTCACAGACTAGTTGCGTTTATGCGTTTATTCACTCTCATTTACGTACTTACTTTAGTGTCGAACATTTCAATGTGTTGCGGCTACAGCACAAAAGTCATAAGTGAATTAATTATTGTATCTCACCGTAACAGTTTCAATACCTGTTATTCTTGCAGGAGGTCTCTTCAGATCGCGCATAGTCGAATTGTTCACTGTGAAGATTGTAACAAGCATTTTATTAGATGTGCATAGAACACCTTCTGCTACATGCGCACAAAGTGTTTTGTAACACAAATGGGTCAAAAAATACTTAAACAGGCTGCTCTATGGTGCCAACTGTTTGATCAAATGAATAATAATAAAAAAACGGTCGGTTCGACGCGCTTGTCGTAAGTAATCAGAAAGGCAGAGCGGATGCGGTGTGATTCGTGAGGCTGTAACTGCTGAGCTCTAGCACAAACGTTTCGCTTGAAGGCTATGCCAACCTACACATGGTGCGTACAATTTTATTTTATTTCCAAATACGCGTTTGAATATATTGAAAATCTAGAAGGCACAGTGCCTTAGCAACCGCGGTTGAACGCGATTAGCTGAAACATCGCCGACGACGCTCTGACATCACGCCGTCAGAATTATTGCCTCTGCCTGTCGCCTATGATAGGCTAGGTTAGGTTAGGTTGGGTATAGGTTAGCGTAAAATGCGTTAGGCGGCGCGGCGTACTGTCACAGCGGTTGCAAGGGCGTCGAGCGTCGCCGGTGGCGTTTCAGCCAATTGCGTTCAACCACGGTTGTTAAGACCGCCTAGATTTTCAATATACACTACCGCGATCGCCCCCCCCCCCACACGCACACAACACACTTTACTCGACGATGGACCAGCCGAGGAGACGCGTTCGGCTGATTATGGCTTTTTGGTGTAGCCGCCGGTTGGTCTATCGGTGGTTCATCAAGCTTTTTCTTGCCGGGAAGGAAAAGAAAATTTCGTTTTAACAAGGGATCATGCGCTGGCGTATGTTTGCAGCAGTAAGAATATTTAGGAGACCTTTTATTACCTAAGAACACCTAAGACTACCTAAGAACAGGGTCAGTCAGCGGATCAACTGTAGGGGTAGCGCAGATGGCTCTATAAGCCGATTCGCTATACGTATGTGTTGTCCTGTGTTGAGCTATTCGGCAAGACACGGTCAGCAAAAGCGGGAAAGACAAAGAAAGCTTTGCTAAAAAATAAAAAATAAAAAGAGGCCCAACTTTTATAAATCTTCAGCCCGGGTATTATTATTATTATATATGTCTTAACCAAGAACGTTAAACAATATTACCGGAGTGGCAGCCCCTCGGCTTCTCACCGAAAAAGGTGAAGCCAGGGCATGCCCTCACTTCACCTCTGAAAGAGAGCCTCCTGGGTCTCACTCTAGGAGAAGCCTTAGGGGATATTGAAAAGGGTAATCGGAATAAATGTTTGTCGTTTAGGCCCTATGTAATATATGCTCGGTGATTGGTATCGTTTGATTTCGTAACCATGGGGCCACGAGCCTCAAGGTATACACGCCGGAAGAATGCCGCGCAAGTCCTCGTACCACGTTTTGCAACGATTGTTATCGCGGGCGTGGTTCTGAGCTTCAATTACGTGAAACGTATTAAGCCGATAACGTATTTGGAACGCCATAGAGGAACAGCATAAACATGGACCTCACGAAATAAAATACGCATTCCTATGCCGAACAGGTACGAGTACGTGGTAAATCGTGGCTGTTCTGTAACTTGCTGATTATTGTCTACCTCTTCCTGAATGCTGATAGCAGTGTTACACTACGTGCTCAAAATCCCATCTTTTTGTGGAAGCAATAAAGTTTCCTCACTCTCTTTAATTTGGATGAAAACAAGTAGAGATGGCTTGACGACAAATGGTGGCGATAACTATTTCTTATCACACGGAAATAAAAAAAAGTTGACCGTCACTTTAGCATATGCTAAAGATGATGAAGGCAACAAACAGCCTGAGTGCTCACGAGAAATTTATTAAATTACTTGAAATTCTCATTCGAATGCGTTTATTGTTATTTCGTATTACGTGATTTCTCCGAACAAATGTCGTAGGTTCGAGTGCCTTCATGAACTATTTCATAATTAACGGTACCTTAATTAACATCGCCTTCATTAACATCAAAGATCGTGGGTTTGAGTGCCCTAATTAACTATATCTTGATTAACTGTACCTAAGTAAGTTCTCCTTAATTAACACCAGTGTTCGTGGGTTCGACCATCAATGGTGGCACCATCAATTTTGGTGCCATTAAATTTTGGTGCCACCAAAGGTCGAGGATTCGAGTGCCTTAATAAGCTTTGCCTTAAAAAACACCAATGGTCGTGGGTTCGACTTCCACAAATGGTCGTGGGTGGCACCATCAAGTTTTGTGCCATGAAGCCGCATGGCGTAACGCCTGACATCGTATTTTCGTCCCATGAGACGTCTAAGTCTTTCGCGCTAATAAAATGAGCAATATCTATAGTGATGAAAACATCTACAAACTGTCGCTCTAAAATGAAAACTTTAATGAAAGGAACAGAAGCAAATTTAGCTACACTTCTATACACTTGTCCTGTTGCAGTTTTATGAAATGATTTGCCAATTACGGGCAAATTCAACAAGCTTGCAAGAAGTGTGTGCGCTGCCAACGTTCGCGCAACAATGGCTTGCTAAATAAAAGCACGGCATGGGGGCAAAATGAACCACGCAGTTGCAAACTCACGTAGTTTGTGTACGCTGCCACTTAAATGCGCAAAAATGAAAATCAAACGGACAGACAACTTCGCCGCACTGCCTGTCGCCTACAAATCTCAAACTATCCTCAAGACAACTTGTATTGTCATTCTAGGAAGGAGTACACGTGTATTTAGGTATACAGGTGGATTTACTTACGAGTCCACGTCACGGTGCCTCCGATCTTGTGGTCAGTTGTGTGCAATCCGCGTATGCGACAAAATTGGCCACGCACAAGTTCATCTGCCCGTGTCTGCACTTTCACGTAAGACTTCAGCACAAGGAGATCTCGCAGAAAAAAGTAGACCCTTTCGTCCGGCGCCGATACAAGAGTCAGGAACTCCCTCCGCGTGAAATTCGCCTCGGGGACGTCCACACACGTTGTGATTCCCTCTGAAATGCAGCAGGCAGGTGCACCCGGTTTATTTTGAATGAACACACACTTTATGATTGCCTATAAGGACAGACAGAGGATAGAGGGGCTCTTAATGAGTCCTGGAGAGGTTTACCTCCGATACGCCTGTGTTACTCCGGATAATACGTGAGACGAGAAAATGAGACAGTGCACGTCACCGATACACAACATACACAAAGCAAACCGTGCCACTCTGCATAGAACCCAATTAAAGTATCTCACTGAGGACAGCGTCTCTGAGGAAGGCTGAAAGGGAGTGCTCACATTGTTCTTGCTGCAACAACATCATTAGTTGCTATTGCACTGGCCTTTCTCGTTTGAGCCTGTAGTTACCGAGATTTGAAAGGCCGAGGGTGAATGCCTCTAAAACAGCGCTGTTGTGTCTTTCTCTCTTTATTTTTTTTTTTCTATAAGTGAAGCTATAGAGTTCATTTCTGTGCGCATAAAGGTAGGTGGAAAAGTAATCACGTGCCTTTGTGCGTCCGGAAATCCTGCGTCACCGGCATTATGAATTCAATGACATATTCTGTCTCTGGTACGCTGATGCGCGCCTCGCGGAGTACTAGGAGCGCAAAAGAGATTAATGAGACACACTGTGCTAATGCAGGCAATGGCATTGATGGTGGGCGCTGAGTTGGAAAAAAAGCACAATGTTCTCTTTCCACAAAAATAAATATCGGGAAGCAACGGCAGGACATGACTGAAATTGAGGGGCGCGCAAATACTTTAAACTTTTTAGTAGCAAACCGGATCTTTTACTATTAAATCTTATGGCCGAATGGGCGCACTTTGAAATTCAGAATATTTCTGGATTACCTTTTTTTTTTAAAATAATTTGCACCGATGTGGGGATAGCTGAAAAGAGAGTACAAAAGGAGAGACTCAAATTCCTTAACGATGTGGCGAACGATGTGGCGAACGACGAGAGTTGAGGATCAGAAAGTATACATGCACACAACGCAGAGCAGGAGTGGCGTCGTTCGCGAGGTTGCAACCACTGAGCTCTAGCACAAGGTGTGGAAGAATTAATCGACTCGAACTACGTCATAATTTCTGAGAGCGGAGCCACAGGTGAAAAAAAGAAATCGTATTTTCCAAAGCTCCTCAATCGAGTAGCATTAACAAGGAGGCTTACGAACACCCTGCAGTTTAATAGCGGAGAAATCAATCGCGTGTCATGTGGCGTTCATCGGATCACTTTGCAGATAGCATTCACACGACAGCGGACAAAAAAGACGCCAACGCGTACGAGCAAACCTTACTTCTCTTCCCAAAGCGTCGGACCGTTCCGCGCATTCACTCGCGAAAATTGAGCTAACAAAGCGAGATAACGAGTTTGTAGCGACAGTTTCAACGACTGACTAGGACTGAACTGAAGAATGTTGTTGCGCAACTAAGGCGTTTCGGGATCACATGTCTCGGTATTTCTTCCTGAAAATCTCTAAGGTGGTTCGGGGCTTTCGGGGGTACTGCGAATAGCATCACGCGGATCGTGTGATCGCAGCAGGAACGTGTGACGTACGGTGACGTATGGTGGCGACGCACAATCCGCATCCTCAAGTCATGATCAATTGGCTCCGTTGCGTTCATGCAGCTTGAGCGGCGCATGCAACCACTGCTCTTATATAGCTTGTTTCGCCATCCCTACTTCCGCAATGAACAATACACTTAATTTTAGTTAAAGCATGGTAAGCTGTCGTGGGGAACTTAGCGACTGCCTTACGCAAGTCGATCTGCGTAAGGGGATAGAGCGGCATATTGCACGACTCAGATGTCACCAATTATCGGTGTGATGTTACTCCCCGACCCCATAATGCCAAAGCAGCTCGCTATAGTTTCCTTTCTTTGTCGTGGTAAGCTTCTGCTTTTCAGGCCGCGTGTTTTTGTTCTATACCGCGCCGTAACAGGTTGGCATATGGCACTGCTGAGCTCGTACATCAGTGCATCGCGCGCCGATTTTCTAATAAGTTTATATTTCTACGCCTAATTAGGATCTGACTTTCATTCGCCCGCTGGCTATGAGTTAGTCAGACGTTTTATTTGATTGGTAAAGAATTTTCAAAAATCTCCCGTGACATGTAACACAAGTCTACTTCTTTAGCACCCGCCGTGGTCGCTCAGTGGCTATGGTGTTGGGCTGCTGAGCACGAGGTCGCGGGATCGAATCCCGGCCAGGGCGGCCGCATTTCAATGGGGGCGAAATGCGAAAACACCCGTGTGCTTAGATTTAGGTGCACGTTAAAGAACCCCAGGTGGTCAAAATTTCCGGAGTCCTCCACTACGGCGTGCCTCATAATCAGAAAGTGGTTTTGGCACGTAAAACCCCAAATATTATTATTACTTCTTTAGCCGAATCACTCTCAGAGGTACACATTATTGTCACAAAAAATGAAAGTGAATGCTATACAAATTGAAACCTTGTTGCTAATTGACTTTTGCACTAACTACTTTATGAAGGGTATTGCGATTTAAAGATTGCGGCAAGCAACATTCAATGACATCTCCACTTGGAAACAATTCTGAGGATGGCATCAGTTTCGATATATGCCTTCCCATATAGTTAGCGATTTGGTGTACTGAGAAGATAGCTGACAGACATCTTGTCTGAAATTGTCGTTGCACCATTGACTGAAAAGGTTCTGTTGGTACCTTCGCCCGATCCTCGTTATCAGCCTGATAGTCTGAAGCCTCTCAACAAATCTTTGCATGAGAGCAGACTGGGCAAGAGACCTTGAATAGTCTTGGACCGTGCAAGTTTTTCAGCGTCATCTCCATCCTCATCATCAACGTCTTCCCTATTCTTTCTTTCTACACCCATTTTACTTCCCCTAACGCTAAGCAGCAGGGGAGAACACTGATTCAGGTCGACCTCGCAGCCTTTCTCTTATAATAAATATATCTCATAGTCAGCAACTAAATGAGTTAGTATACCAGTAACCTTTAAGATTCAAGGCGTAGAAAGGCGTTTTGTTAAAAAAGGTAACTGGAACGACGGTATATTTTTACGCAAGTACGACTGCGCCTATCTCTAAACTGGTGCCAGTTCCAAAATTGGTTACAAGTGGATGCTCCTTGTAACATCGCTATCAACTCGTGTATTGTGATATGTTCGCTAATTTATTAGTTGAAGAGTTTACAAAATATTTCTTTTTTAATTTTTCAGTCATGAATATTCATTACTAATGTAAGTAATGCAGATATATTCTAGTATTCCAGCTCGATAAGTACAGTTGTGCTAAATGTCACGGGCGTTTTTTAAATTCTGTTAATGTGAAAATAAAACACCCGTTATAATTATGCAAACGCATGTGTGTACGTTTGCCACAATACCCTTGAGATTTGCTGGGCATTAAAAAAACGATTCTTCTTTTTTGTATATCAAAGTGTTGGCAAGACTACCAAATGTTGCGCAAAGAGCCATCAGCCTCTAACATCGCTGAAATATCATGGTTTCCCGTTTGCGCACAATCAATCAATCAATCAATCAATCAATCAATCAATCAATCAATCAATCAATCAATCAAAGTAAATACGTCTTAGAAGAAAATAAGTCCCATTGAAAAATAAAAGCACGCGTAATTATGCAAGCCTTCGTGCGAGCTTGTTTCTACCTCGTCGGCTGAACACAAATCTGTGTGAGCTTGCGCTGCGCCTTCCGGTGCTTCCGTCGCTCATTTGTAATGGAGTGAAAAGAATAAGGGGATAAATCTGACTTCATTGTTTGTTTTCTTCTGGTCATATTTAGTTAGGAACATTTAATAGCTAAACTGTTTAGCCCCGCCGACAATGACCTCGAAATAAGACAATATGTAATTGCTTGCACCGCGCGGCTTCTATAAAGACGACTAAATATCCAACGCTGTAGGTGGATGAGAAATCACGCCTCACCGTAAGTGCGTATCAGGTAGTTGCGCTTAGTGCGAAAGTCTTGAATGTAGGTCATGACGTCCCCATTCTTCACTACTCTAAAGGCCGCTCTCTTCTCAGTGCTGTCGTACACTTCTTCAAAAACTGAGAGTTCGGAGCTTCTGTGTATCCCATTCACTACGAAATTTGTTCGCTGAAATTCGCCGGAAGCAGCGAAAGAGCCGCTGTAGAACGGTATGCCTGAAAAAAAAAAGAACGTAGTTTGTTAACAAGATCACTGAATAGTTTATTGAATTGCTGTTTGTCCAAGATTATGATTACGCACAGAAAACGCGAAATGAACGGACGATGCGGTGTTTGTTCCGTGTGTCCTTTGGTATATGCCGTAACTTGGTATAACTATAACATGTAGCAACCATCTCAAACTTGCACTCCCTTACGGAATAGTAAGTCATGATGGGTAAATAACCAAATAAAAGTTTGGTCTAACAAATGCTTGTGATTGGCAGTTATTGAGGAAGTCGGGAGACACATCAACATTTGCTCAGTTAGATCCACCCTAGGTACAAGTTAACAGAACTCACTCTGGAACTTCGCAGGTGAAGTCCGATTTTCATTCTGTTTATCCGCTTCCCCAAACAGCGCTTGAGCCATACTTCAATATGTTATTATTCTCTCTGAGAGAAGCTCAAAAGGGAAAATTAACTCTAATCCGCTCATTACGGCGTCTTCTATAGTCCAATTGCTTCTATGTGTTGTTAAACACTGCGAATCAGTCGCTGAACTTTCATAAGACATTTACCACAAAACCTTACCAACTTTTTATATTCAGAACGCGATATCTTACCTTGGACGTAAGTAAGTGTTGCATGAAGAACGGTGAGAAGAAAACAACAAAGACGGGACATATTTTCGAAAAAGCTGAAGCTTGGCCGCGGAACTGTGGTGAGTACGTTACTAGGAGCGGCGCGTATACTTCTGTCAGCTTCGCAGCTTTGGCAGCAATGAAAGCAACAACTGTCATTTGGAGGCACCGAATGCACGGAAGCAGCTTTGTGATGCCACAATATCTACCACCATGACAAAGAGAAAGCTTATCACAAAGCCCAGCCATGGCAGGGGTTTTGCGGTATAGCTCTCTTGGAGCTGCCTTAATATACATTGGAAGAGTCTGATAAGTCATTGTGCAAATTGCCGCTGTGCCTTATCTTCTGATAACCCGAACCGTACATGTAGGCTCCGGCAAGCTTACGCGGCAGCAAATGTCAGAAACGCCTGTGACTTGGCCTCTTAGAGCATAGCAAGGGTCTAATTTTTTGTTGGGACCCTAATACACAGAATAAATAAATAAATAAATAAATAAATAAATAAATAAATAAATAAATAAATAAATAAATAAATAAATAAAAGGATAATCTGTGGTAGCTGCGGTGTTAGCGGCGGCATTTGCATTTCTGTAGGGGAGAAATACAAAAAACGCTTGTGTACTTGGATTTAGGTGCGCATTAAAGAACCCTTGGTGATCAAAATCAGTCGGGAGTCTCCCAGTACTGAGTTCCTCATAATATTATTGTGCTTTCGGCACGTAAAGCTCGAGAAGCTTTCTTTTTCAATCAGTCAATAAATAAATAAATAAATCCTGCCCCATTTTAGACGTAGCGACATCGGACGCTCCAGAACATCTGTTCACGAAAGGCAACTAAAACTGTTTTCCTGCACAAAGTTTAGGAAAACATACCATAGAGCATCCACTTTCACTAATAACAAAGTGGAACTTCTTACGACGGCATAACAAAGGGGCCATCAGAAAGCATAAAATGAGCACGTCGGCGCTATAGGAATGTGTCATTGAAAATAATTTGCAAACGCGTTCCACGTGTTCGCCACATAAAAATTCTTTTTCGTTGAACTTTAAAGGAAATATATCGGATCTGGCACCAAATACCATGTCAAAAACCGCAGTGGAGCTGCTTCAAAACTATTTATCTCGATGTACTTCGCCAGAATAGCAGCTCGGGCTTGTTGGTTTTCCATCCTGGTGTTAACAGCGCAAAACGTAGACGGGACAGGGGACGAGGTGACATCGTCTTCTCGTCCCGTCTGCGTTTTGCGCTGTTAACACCAGGAGAGCATTTGAGTCATTGAGGAAAAACTAGAAAATGAGCTAGCTGACGCAGCAGTTTCAGGTTTGTAACAAGTACGTTTTCCTATACCGCTATGCAGCTCCCCAAAATATTTTGAATCTCGGACCGCTTGCGCCTGCACCCTTCAATACGTTGTATACCTATACTTTGTCTC
Source organism: Dermacentor variabilis (assembly GCF_050947875.1). Lineage (NCBI taxonomy): Eukaryota > Metazoa > Arthropoda > Arachnida > Ixodida > Ixodidae > Dermacentor > Dermacentor variabilis. The sequence goes on along the minus strand of NC_134572.1, from coordinate 117,000,292 downwards.
TTCGCAACTTTGTTGTTCCATGCCTCACTCTGTTTGCGCTGTAACGCAGCAGTGTTTTCGCCCGGGTGTCTTGTAAACGTCCCTTTCGACAATGTGAAACAGAACTTCGCCACTGACACCACATTCGGATTCTCGCGATTCTTTAAGTCGACAGAATACAATTTCCAGGAGGCGTGCTGAAGAAAAGAGTACTAAGCGCCAACCTTCTGTGTGCACCTGCTCTATTTGCGAAAAGAAACTAACTCAAGCTCCTGTGCCATACGAGGGTTGAGGTGGCATTACGAGTCTTCAGAAAACGGTTTACGTCATGAGGACATGAGCGCAACCGGCATATGGGCCTCTTGCCGTGCGAAAATATTAGTCTTTGTGGTCTACATCTACGAGGGAAAGACAAGAATTAGGGGCCACTTCATAATACGGATTGATGATTTTGGCGATACATAGCAGTTTGTGTCAGTGGTGTCGTCTCTGTGCCTTACGTTTCAGCGTGCATTATGTATAAGGGGTACATGGGCGAACGTATGAAACTGCCACAGTGCCGTTTTCCCTTACGTACGCGTCACCATATTTTGCTTTGCCTTGCCTTGCCTTCCGTTATTTTCACTAATCATTCCAATCCATTTCCCCTTCCAAAGTTCTATTGTAATTAAAACGTTCAATTTCCAACAGGGTAAAGCAGCGAGTAAAAGATTTACAGCGGCGGAAATTTTGACTCAGGTTGTCTTCTATGCCTCCGCGCAATTCAGCTCTGTCTTTGAACGAAGACTATTCAGTATATGACGCGTAAACTATATAAAAATATATGTGAGATGTTTCCCCGATGCTAATGACAAAGTGCCTGACCGATATAACCACAAGAGCGGCTTGCCTGGGCCTTTCTTCCGTTAAACGGGAATACCCACTACTCCTCTGTACTTGCGCTCTAGCGACATCAGACGTGTCATATTCTATTATGCAAGAGATACTCATACTCACAACAGTAAGGCGGCAACGGCAGTTTCTCGTTTACTTGTTTTCATTCGTGTACATAAATAATTTACGTGACGAAGCTTCTTACAAGACTCTTTACGACCTCTCTTGGACGAGCCTCCCGCAGCAAAGTCGTTACAACTCAAGGCACGCTGGTCGCTCCCGTGCAGTTGTTGCAGTTAATCGAGTAACTTGACACTAAATAAACGACAGCCTGCAAATAAGGCGGGTACTTACAATCGGGCCTGAAAGCGCCTTCTTTATTTGTGTACGGCGAGTAACGAAGCTGACACTTTCGAGGCCAGAAACGGCAAAGGTAGTGTCGGGACAGCTCACAGTTGAAAATCGTTGCTGAATTTACAGTACTGATTAAGATTGATAACACTCCCGAAGGTTAGAAAGAGCGCAGAGAAAAATAAATTTGCCCCGCGCCTTTGCATCCCACGATGCTGACCAAGCACGGTTGTCTTTGCACCAAGCGCACACGAGTTATAGTAACCATACTCGCCAGTAACATGGTTGCCGCTAAGTGGTAAAACAACCACCTCGCGGGCAAAGGAATAATCTCGCGCAGCGCCGTAATGTGTTGCACGTCTTCGCTGCGTCTCGCATCATCCATCGATGTGCATCCTTGCCTGTGGCGCGTTTCTTTTAAATTTTTTTTATAGATGCTCCGCCCACTTCCCGCTTGCCGTGGGCCCTGGTTGGACGTCGAACGCTGTGATAGCAGTATTTTATTTCATGTGAGTCACTAGGAGTTGCTGACATCTGCAATACTTTTCTTTATCAAAAGAGATAGAAATCATAAGGATAAGGCAGGAAGATTAATCATCATACAGTCTATATGAGCAAAGAAAGAAAAACAAACAAGATATCAACAAGAAAAAGGCAACAATATTCCTTTGAGTCTCCTAGCGACACTCAAGAAAGGAGAGAAATAATAAAGTACACATCGATGAAACAGGTGTCACGAACTTTTTGACGAGTGCATGAAACAGTAAAAAGAAAAAGTTAAGCAGTAAATACAGGAGTATAACTCCGTGAAGTGCGGCTAAATGAAACTGGAGGGAAGCTCGTACCGACCGCTGCTTGTTGAGTTGTTGTTGAGTGGTTGTAGGCTACTGGTGGGATTAGCCTTGCAGTTGCTGCCGGAAATTGCTACACCGTAGCCACACTTAAAATACATAAATCACATAAAACAGACACAGACCTCACAACTACACATAGTCACTCCTAAGGTCACCATTTGGAGGCCAAATCCGTGTCCAGCAGGTAATTTAAAAGAAGGCGAGAAACCTCCTTCCTACACAACTGGTTCCCGCGCGGGAAAACAATGTCCTCAAGAGAACTGTGAGGAACTCCTGTTTTCTTGAGCGACCCGAATAACACACCCTTTCCGCGTTATACAGAGTACAGCACATAAGGTAACGTTCTATCTCACCGCACACACCACTTGTTGAACATAATGGAGACAACGCCAGGCCAGTCTTATACATCCACGCAGGGGTACGAGCAGAACCCGTGCGAATGCGGAGCAGTAAAGTGGCTTGGTTTCTTTTGAGACCCTTGGACCCACATGGCTTGTGAGGTGAGCTCCACAAAGAACTGAAGTGGCACAACACCGCATCTCTGAAGAGTCGCTTGTCCTCATGAGGCACTTTTCTCAATGGATTCCCAGACAGCGCTCTATGGGCGAGGCTGTCCCCCATCTTGTTACCTATGATACCTATGTGCGAGGGCACCCATTGGAAACGTATGGGGAAACGTTTGATATGGAGATTGTGCACCGAGCGTAGGCAGCTAAGACATAAGGCATCAGTAGGGAACCCGTGCTCTAACCTTTGAAGGGCGGATTTCGAATCTGTAAGAATGACAACAGGTTGAGGCGTACAAAACCGTAGCTTCTTTAGAGCTGCCTCAATGGCAACGCTTTCGGCCGTTGTGGAGGACACGACTGCAGTGAAGCGAACCGAGCAATCATACTTCAAAGAGGGAATGTGGAAAGCAGCTGCACTAGATCCTCTGACCTTGTCCACAGAGCCATCAGTAAAGATTTGAAGATGACGTGCGTATTCAGTCTCAAGATGTTCCAGTACGAGCGAACGCGTTGCCGCCAAAGGAGAACCCCGCTTAGCGCGAACGTGAGGAATTTTCAATGAATAATCGAGGCTCGCGAATGACCAAGGTGGTTTCAACCTCTTAGTTCGACCTCTAGCGTCAAGGCCCAGGTAACCAGGAGTATTAAGGGCCAAGTATGCTCGGGACTCAGATCTCTTTCGAAGGCTCTGTAGGAGGGCTCGCCCGGCTATTGTCTGTTTGAGGCGGCCAATTTGCATTAATAACCTTTGTGAAGCGACTAGGCTAAAAGGTCTCGATAGAGTCTCATAAAGTACTGGATTGTTAGGAGCAGTCTGTGTAACGCCAAGAGCCCTACTTAGGCCCTTTCTGTGCAAAACCTCAAATCGTTCCAGCTGTGAGAGCAGTTCTAATGCAGCGGTCGGAATTTAAATTCCGACCGCTGCATTAGAACTGCTCTCATTAGACATGTGAGAAAAGACGCTCTTTCTTGTGTGTGGCGCCAGGTACGCCTGTTTTCGAACGTGTTTAATCGACTGAAAATGTGTTACGAACGTTGCAAACAGAAATAAAGGAATGCAGCGAGGGCATTCGCGGAGTTCACACATGTTTACCGATTTTGCGGGGGACGCACTCTTGGATACAGCTCCGTGACACTGTCATAAACTGTCGTCACGGAAACCATCATACAGAATTGTAGAGATAAGCTATTTGAGTGGCGATGAGCGCCGACGGTTTGTTCGCTACAAAAAAAAGCCCTATAGGCGCACGCATTTATTCACATCTCAAATGTTGGTGTGCGTGCATGCGTGCGTGGGTGCGGGCGTTCTGGCCTAGTGTGTATTGTACCGCAAGAAGGGTTCACAATATTGGACCGCATTTTTGTGTAGATTCATTAAGACTTCTTTGTTAACTTTGTGAGGGCAACCAAAAACAACGAGAATTACCAATAATTATTGGTACGACGCGGATGCTGAGGTGGGACAACAATTTCTTTTCCAGCGCCGTTTACCATGTATGCTCCTTATAGCCGTGTTGTGTTTAGCTAAGCTCGGCTCTGCTGTAGTGCGCGGTAATGTGCGTTATCATCTCCATCAGTTTGCATCCCAAATTAATTGACCCTGCACTCAGGTTACAGCATTCATTATTCAGGCTATGCAAAGTCGCGGGTCTCTTTTCGAATACTTTTGTTCACCCTGAAGTGGTATGGAAGACGGCGTAGATCGGGTGTTTCACGATGAATTATTGCTTTCTCCTTGCGGGTGTTTTCAGAGAAGCGTTTTGTAACTATCTGAGATCCATAAAGAAAGTCAATGCGAATGATTACGACGTTATTCAACCTAAGCGAAACCTAGTCAATATGCATTCTTGAATCGGCGCTTACGTCGCACCGTAGTTAGAGGCTGGGATATTGCAGACATGCAAGGAAACAATCGTGCCACGTATAGAGAAAACCACTATGCCCACGCAATGCCTGTGTCTTTAAATGGGGGAAAAAATCAAGCGGAATACGTAGCACAAGCAAATGTAGAGACGACCACACGACCCAGGACTCCGTCTCGTCGTCGCTGCCTCTTTGCATACTGTGTCTTCCTACAGATTCCTTCCAATTTATTTATGCGTAAGCTTTACAACTTTACACCAAGATTTAGAACGAAGCCAAAGTTAACGTAGTCGCGCATCACATATGATATATATCATATATGATAGAACGTATTATGAAGTTGCACAAAGACATTTGAATTGTATCAGACTTGCAAGAATATGAAAACTATTTAAGTATGACAAAGACTGCTTTAAAAACAAAGTTTCGCAATTGCCCCTAGTGCTAGCTTTATTTTTTTATATAAACTATAAACTTCGTAACTTCATGCCTATTTAACTAATCGATAGCTTAAATATCTATGCTGAATGATTTTATACAAACCTTCGTCTCCCGTTAACTTTTGCTTCTTTTAGTCTTCAGGTGCTAGACGCAAGCCGAAAAAAAGTCCTCCTTCCTTTTCTTCTGCGAATTATTTTTTGCTGCTGTTGCTATTATATCTTGAAACACGGTAGGCCCCACGCCGTATTTATCTCAAACGCTCCTGTGATTTTTATTTTTTTAGCCTATTCGTCACCCGTAATGATTTTAGGAAACTGCATAACCGGCAGAAACACATTTTGCTGCCAGCTTTGTTCGCAAAAAAACAAACAACTGCTCTTCTCCCACACCACAAAACAACCCATGATTGCATGTTGTAACATATTATTCCGATAGCAATCATATCGACACTCCAGACGAATTATCGCCGACGTCGCCGTCGCCGTGATGCTCCGTATTAATTGCAAGCGCGATAAGCATAAGTTGCTTTCGTGACGTACGCTAAAGCGTGCGAGGGTGATCCGAGAAAGATGGGGGCTTAAGAGGAAGCTTTACCTGGGGCCCAACTCCGACGCGGCCTATTCAAATATATGTAAAATGGAAAAACACTTTTATGACATAACCCCTGGGCCGACTTGAATGAAATTTATTGAATTCGAGAGAGAAAGCTAAATTCTAGTGGCTGTTGCATGTGGATTTTCGATTTAGCGTTTTAATTTTGTTAGAAGAACATTCAAAAATTCGAAAGTACAACAAAAGTACAGAAGCACCAAGTTTACATATCAATAACTATGTACCAAGAGCAGATATGGCGATTCTGTAAGCGGCAACTATTAGATCATTCAAAGCGTACAAATTCGATATGGCAATTTGTATCTTATGTGAATTCTTAACGTTCTGTACAATGGTTCTGCAAAAGTTGTATTTCCATATTACTAAATTTTTTCAGATTCATGTGGGACATATCAACTTTGTCCGCTTTAGATGTACTTCACTGAATTGCGATAAAATTGTTCATTGCTGAGTTACAGACTTGTAAACTTGATAGTTTCGTTTTCAGAAAATTTGCGTTTTTTGCAAATTTTTAATAAAAAAATTGACGATCTAAATCAAGAATTCGAGACGAACACTCACTAGACTTTAAGTTTTTGTTTTGAATGCAACAAACTTCGTCAAATTTGGTGCCGTGGTTGTGGAGAAGAACGAGTTCTCCTTTTACATGCATTTACATTTACATGTTTAGTTTTACGTTCAGTGCAATATATACGGCTGACAAAACACAGAACCTTACTTCGCGTAAGTGTTTAATACTTTGCTAATGCTATCAATGCTTTGGATTTAGGGCAAAACGCCATCTTTTCTTACTCTGTGATTGCTCCTTGCGTCGCGGGACCACCAGGATATGTTTTTCGATGATAATATCATTGTATTCTAATAAACCGTTATCGAACGTCCTGGTTTCATTTTGTGCGCTGATATGGGGTGTAGAAATGGTAAAAACACTGTTTATTTGCTGATTTCTCGCGTATTGTAGGACGACCAGCCCCCCCCCCCCCCTCCCCCATACATCGTTTACAGAAAAACAAACTCAAAAATTATTTCCAGTGCTGCAGTTGCTGCAGTTGCCTTACGTATCACTGCGAGAGGACATAGATTCAAGGTAAATATGTAACGTTTTCTTTCTTTATCGTTTATATTGTTCTAGACGACATTTTTACACGTATATCATTTTATGATAGACTATGCGGTGAGGATTGAATCAACTGCACACAAGAGCGTAACAAATGTTCTGTGCGCGTGCACAAATTTCGGATAAGCCCACCGTAGCCGCACTATCATTCTGTAACGAAAGCCTCTTGCGCGAACTATCCTCAAAACTTTAAGAAACTAGTATGAAGACAGTCCGCACGACGGTTGAACTTTAATGCTCAAGCCAATCACTAACGTCTCATCGCAAGTTCCCTCCTCAGAAGTCGAACGATTCCCCGATATACGTACGCAAACACTTCCGTCAGCAATGCCAAGCAACCACCGTCTCCCTCGCGCGCCGCCCCAGCGAGCGTCTCGGGACCTTGCGTGGGCGGGAAGGGACGAACCGGAGGAACGGCGAGGCGGTGCAGACGATGACGCCACCTGGCGGGACGCATAAAAGGCGCCGTTCCACGCGTCCCGACCGCCAGAGTTGTGCAGATAACTCTGTCGCCTAGTGACCGGGCCCGCATCCACCGGACGGTCGCACCAGGGTGCCGCTTAGAGCAAAGGATACGATATTACGGAGGAGCAATAACAACGGGCGTCGTGCTTACCGCGTCAACGACAGCAAGACGCGGCCCTCCCCGGGGCGAGTTTCCGAACTTGGAGATCCCGAACTTTTCCCGCCCATCCCAGTGTCCCGCGAAAGGTGCAGGACTGGAACGGGAACAGCGGAAACCGCCTCGCCTCACTCCTCGGCCAAAAGCGTGCACAGGAGACAGGGACCTGCCGACGGCTTCCCGGACGGACCAACCAATAATACTCCCCAGGAGAGCTCACTGCGTGGCTTAAAACGGAAGCCGGAGCTCCGGGCCGACCCGACGCGCGGCTCAGCTCCCAACTTTCGGGAAGCGGCGGCTGAGAGGGAGCCGCAGGGAGCATACTTTCCCCGCCGATCAGCTGCCGCTGCTCCGGCGAGGGAGTGCGCGCTCTTTCCCGCCAGTTTTGGGGAGCGACCGCCGCATCCCGCTCAGGGCGCACCGGACGCCGCCGAGGGAGGGGCCGCCACGCACAAACGGAACGCGCCCGCGGGTCCCGGCGGCAGGCCAGCGTCAGACGCCGAGACAGCGCCGCGAGGAGCGCACGAAAAGGGGAGCGCAATGCTGGTGGCGGCGCCAGCCATGTCCCTGGTGCGTGTCGGGCTCCTGCTACTCTGGTGCGTCGCCGTGATGCACACCACCGGCGTCACCGTCGCGACACCCATTGTGGGAAAGGTATGCCTTTGGCGTCACCACCCTCCCTTTCAGCGATTCACGTGCGCGGAACAAAAAAGCACCGCGCGGGAAGTTCCTTTCCCACTTCGGGAGATAAAAAAGTTGCGCCTGGTGATCGCCGGAAAAGTTGGAATCACTTCGGCCTGTTGGGCCGTCTGCTTAACTACAGAAGCACACAGTTTCCTTTTTTTTCCCTTTTGCGTTGTCTCGCAGAGCATGACTTTTTGTTTACGCCTTGTAACATTTTTATTTCGTCGTTCTTCCTGTGTGAGTGTGGAAAACGCTGTGATAAACTGCAGGCAGTGCAATTCTTGATGCTGCCTCCAGCTTTATTTTACAATGATAAAATTGTCTCCTCATCGCGCATAGTGGCTAAGTTCGGCCTCGTGCCCGGTTTTTCTCGCCCCGCGTTTCTCCGCTCCCGTCTCGTGCGGGACGTTCTCCTTAACTTCGGCGAAACAGAACTTGCGGCGGTCGCTGAAGGCGCAAAGATTCTCTCGTGTTTCAGTGCTTCATTATTTTTTTTAATGTTTCGTTAGCGCTAAGCTTTATAGCGCGCGGGGATGTTTTCCTTAAATTTACTATCCCTTCTTTCCTGCGCTTGCCTAACTGCTTTTTCACCATGAACAGAAAAAATTCTCCTAAACTTTGTGTCTCGGCAGTTGCCGGAACACTAGTTGGTCGTAAAGTGCTGCAACTCAACGTAAAGATTTGACATCATCGTCACATCACCAAACGTTGGGAGAAAATGGCCTCACAAGACGAACGAGCTACTTTTCTTTTTCGCTCAATTTGTTTATCGTAAAGCTGATTTCGGGAGGCCTTAAAAATGGCGGGAATCTCATGTGAGCGGCAACTGGCGTTATATAGCCGGAATAAAGGCTGTGCCTTTTTTTTCCCCTGGAAGGACTTAGCTTTTACTCTTATTATTATTATTTTTTAGAACTTCTCTCATCCGGCTGAGTAAATGGAGGAAGAAGCTACTTGGGATTTTCTGCTGTGGAGCACAACAACACTGCACTTACGATGAATTTGATAGAGCGGATATTTAACTTTACAGAACTGAGCCGTCCTTGCCGCCTCTCCATTCAGTACCCATCCCTGCCCGACTTCCCTCTTTCATACTAATATCTTCACTATTGATGTTGCTCGAGATTTTTTCCAACTTCAAGAAATAAAGCTTGCATTGAACAAAAGATAAAAAAGAAAGGTGTGAAACCTGTAAACTACTCGCATTCATTTCTGCCAATCTCAGACAGCTAATGAAAAGGGCAGGTTACTTGCGATTGTTTCGTTTCTTTGGTTTTTCCTTTCTTTTTATTTCTTGTGCCTTATGAGTATGCTTCCTAAAATTTACATTAGTAAACGTATGGCCCTGTTTTTTTTTAGGTCTTAAACGGTTGCCAAGTGACCTCTGCTGAGCCTCTCGGCCTCGGCGGAATGAATGAATGAATGAATGAATGAATGAATGAATGAATGAATGAATGAATGAATGAATGACTCTGGTGTTCCAATATTTCACCTCATTCAGAAGAACCTCAGCTGCGTATAAGCTACACACTAAACATAAATAAGTACAGATGGAAGTAAATGCCTCGTCTCGTAACACATTGCCGAATATGCGTATAATAGGCTTCATCTTAGTTTATTTTTCTTTTTTTTCAATTGGGCGCCTCACGAGATAATTTGGTTGTGAAACTCGATTAGCTGGCTATTTTAAAAGCACCATTTCGACGTTACAGTAACAAAACAACAACAGCCAAAAAGGAACTTTAAAGAACTATGAACTCCCCTTTTCGTTCTCTTCAGTTTTCGGTGACTGGTTGACTCAGAACCGCAGCATCAATATATATTCCTGTGGGACGCTTTATTTCGTTCATTGCACCTCAAATGTCCAAGGGCATTACGTCCAATTCGTGGTAAACAAAAGCTACACAAAATTATAGTTAAGTAGTCTCGTCTTAAATAGATTCTCATCCGACGTGCCGACCGAAGTCCCAGAAAGTTGCAACCTGGGGCATATTTAACTCATTAAATCAATTATATCATATCTGCAACGAATGAATTCCCTACAGCAATAACCTCTTACTTACATTTGTTTGCAGACAACTGTGTAATATTCCGAGAAACAACTAGGGAACGCGGCACGCGAAGTTTCTGCGTGAATTTTTAGAACTATGTTTAAAGCGTAACTTCTGCCCTCTCTCTCCTTTCTTTATTTTCATCCCTTAAACCCCTTCGCCCGTGTAGCGTAGCAACCCGGACGTGAGTCTGGTTGTCATCCCTACCTTACCTTCCTTCACTTCCTCTTCATAATTGGAAGTGAATATATAAATATAAGCAAATGGAAGTGAATATAAATTGGTAGGCGTGCATATTTAATCCGATTTAACGTGGATACTTCCCACCAAATATATAATTAAAGCCAACCACTTCGTGGGACATTTCTCGCGTTCCATCTCCTCTGCAATTATTACCTTTAAAAAAATAACCCCGTTATGGCCGAAATTAAAACACTTTTCGTGCAAACACAATAAATTGTCTTTTAGCAATCAAATATAGCTCAGCACGTTTTGTACGTCTGTCCCACAATTGGGCTTTGAGCTCATCTGCAAAAAAAATCCAGTCTCGAACTGGTCTCTGGTAACTCGCCTGAAGATTTCTCGCCTATCATTTTACCATGAACTCTATCAGCACCCTGCTCTCTGTCCGAACTTATGTGACACGAACACCTTACTTATCTCGACGTTGACCATCAGCATGAATTTGCTATTTTTGCATGTAATGCAACGTGTCCTTTATGATTATAATTGCCAAGCCCATCGAAGGAATGCATCGAACCTACCGCTGAACTTGTAACGAATAACAATATTAATTACGTTTCCAAATCAAGTAACTAAAATTCTATAGTAATAATTTGTACACAATTATGTTACCTGCTTCCAAAGCTATTTATGTAAGGTTTTGCAACGACCCCGTAGTTAACAATGCTTTCACTGACACTGTATTAATTAGCAGTTATTACGTATACGTAATAACTGCTATAAATGTTAAATAAAATGTTAGGATATATATATATATATATATATATATATATATATATATATATATATATATATATATATAGCCTAGCATGTTAATGGTAGGCTATACATGTCAAATGTAAAACATGCAAAACATGTAAAATATTATAACATGTAAAATGTTAGGCTATATATATATAGCCTAACATTTTATTTCTTCCCTCTTGTTTATTTTGTAGTCCACTCTCCTCTCTAAACCGATAGGCCCCCGTAAGGATCATACATTAAGTAATTATATAAGTATTATTAAATTATAAGTCCAAATGGCAGTACTAGGCAGGCTAAACTTCTTGAATAAGAAATTAATCGATTTTTCCGTACGGCGAACTATTTATAATGCGAAGTATTTTTTCTACGCAGGCTCAAGGTTATTCGCACCAGAGCGCTTATAATGTAGCACGTCCTAAACAAACATACGGCAACCGTGTATGTGTGGGTCTTGTGTCCTGTGACCGACGTCGTACGTGTGGCGCCCTCTAGTATGACGTAACAACAAGCCTGTCATGAAACTTAAGTTTGCGCGTATGCGGCTAACGCACACGCCAAACTAACATTCTTGGAGTGGAGAAGAAAAGTTGTGCGACCCTTAAAGAAACGTTTGTATACCTGGAAGCAACCGTTTGCGACCTCCTTACTAGTTCCCTTGTGCATCCTACACAATACTTTTTTGTAATTAATAACTTCTCAAATGGCTGAATGATAATACTGTGTCCATTTTATTGTAGAGCCTGGAGAATATTTTGTACTTCCCCCACCTCCGAAAAGAAAAAAAAAGAAACATAAATAACAAATAACGGTACATTGCTTCTCTGGCAATTTCGGCGGTCATTTGAGATGAAAGCTTGTTGAACTAAATTTACTGAACTAACTCAAAACCCTTTTGTGAAAGAAAGATATGCCTGCGCGACAGTCGAAAACTTCGTAACGGTTTTCCCATTCCGGATTCGATCACTTTTCGAAAACCGTTCCCGCGGCGGTCGTTCTCGTAGGCGAGCAGAAAAGTTTGTTAAGCTGTGTAACTTCCCGAAACGCTTGCGTATTCTCGACTGTGTCGTGAGAATCACTGCGAGATTCAGTCAACCATCCGGTGGTGCGTCTAATCCGGAGGATTACCAGGAACAATGAGGGAGTGCTATAAATTAGAGCAAAAGAATAACAAATAACACGAACCGAGTTTAAGAGCAGCTACAGCGCTTATTTCGATAGCACCAGGGTCGCTGTGGAGCTTAGAGCACCATTATATGAGCTACCGCCCAAACTTTTGCGTGCGTGAATGCGCAGCGTTATCTTATGCAGGCGCGAACATGCCTAGTCTAGTGCGAGGGTTACTGCTAATAGTACAGTTTCTAGCGACACCCGAAAAAAACTACGGACTTTCGTAACGCATACGCGCATCAACTATACGAGCTCGTCCATATTTTCCATCGGTATTTTTTTCTTCAGTTCTTGTGACTCGTGCATTAGCTTTGCTGCAAACGTGTGCTATCCATGCGCCATAAACGCACTCTATCTGTTTCAATTTCCTCGTGCAAATCTTCAGTTGCAGAAAGAAGATGGGTCTACTTCCACAAGTCGAGACCTACAAGTGCAGTGAACCTACTATTCAGCAGAAAGTTGCATATATGGTCGCAAAATTATGGCTTCGTTCTTTAAGTTTGTTTTTCTTGTGAACCGCGGCAGATGAAATCAAGCTTTAAAAGAGGGGGTCGGTAGCAGAGGCACGATGAAGGCAATTTTACGTCGCACGGAGGGGAGTGAAAGTGTGACTATATTAGCAAAATTTTCACTTTGAAGGTATTTGTAACGAGCGCAATCGCCTATACTTTGTCGGTTAGTAACCTAATTAAAATGTTAAAACTGGCGAAATGTTCGCTTGCGTCCTCCTTGCTGGCTTTCTTTCTTTGTTTTTCGATGCACTTTGCTTTGTTAAAAATTTTAAGAAATAAAAGAAATGAATGGGCAAAATGAATCTTCAGAATCTCTGAGCCTTAAATTTGAGCAATATCTTAGAACACATTTTGAATGCTTTACTCAAAACAGCTTGGGTCTATTGCTTTTCTTTTCTATTTTTCTGCGTGTGAGTGAGTGAGTGAGTGAGTGAGTGAGTGAGTGAGTGAGTGAGTGAGTGAGTGAGTGAGTGAGTGAGTGAGTGAGTGAGTGAGTGAGTGAGTGAGTGAGTGAGTGAGTGAGTGAGTGAGTGAGTGAGTGAGTGAGTGAGTGAGTGAGTGAGTGAGTGAGTGAGTGAGTGAGTGAGTGAGTGAGTGAGTGAGTGAGTGAGTGAGTGAGTGAGTGAGTGAGTGAGTATCCTCACTTATTGCACACTGACTAGACGGACAAAATCTAACGTGAAAGTGGTGTGGTGTACCAGTCAGCATTGCGAGTGGAATAGCCATCTATCGGACTTAAATTTTTGTGGCAAACTGCATAAGGTGACTAGCTGAAATAGCATAGCGGTTCCGATCTGAAGTTGAAGCACGCTAGAAAAAAAGACACATTGCTAATGATATTCTGGAAAAATAGGCCACAGAAGGGTCGACTATCGCACACGTTAAAAAATGAAACCCCAGCGACTAAGGTGGACTAAAGGAGGCAAATATTAAAGGAAGAAAACACCACCAAAAACGAGGATAGAATGTACGCATAGTCAGAATGGGATATGTAACCTACACGCGAACGCTCATACTTAGCGCGCATTACTGGAGCATCTGCGCAGTCATCAAGCGAAAAAAAAAATACGATCAAGTGTAGGATAAATGGCATGTAGGTGTCAAACGGTGCTGAAAATCAAACGAATGTTTTAAGTGGCATGGTGAATTGAGGCCCGCAGAGTTACACGCGAATATGGAGTTGTCAACGAACACAACTTTCGCGAACGTTAGCTCTGCCAGTCAACTGCGGTAAAGCCCTCAAAAGTGCACTAGGTGGTTTATTCACCATAAAGCGGACAGCTGGGCTAGCTGCAATATTGACATTTCATGCATTTCCAGAGCAGTTTAAAGAAATAGGAAAAACCGAAAATCAAAGGTTAACCAAGTGAAACCAGGACTTAACCAGGCTAAAGCAAGCTTTCGCGTTGCATATCCAGTGTTAGCTGAGCTAAGCCGCATCCATTTTTTTTTAAAACGAGATGGCTTTCTTTGGGATCGGGACGCGTTTTTCTTTTTCAAATGCAAGTGCGAATATTCGAAATTTCGAACACGAGTTGCACAGCATGCGCTGTTCGATTCGTGGTCGACTAGAGAATGTGCTAGTCGAAATTTTCGAACATTTATTTCTTTCGAATATACAGGGTGTTCTCTCTTTCTTTTTTTATTTAGCTGAAACAAATGTTGAAAAATTGCCTGTGGTAGATAGTACAATTTTATCTAAATTGCTCGATGAGCCAGCCATTACTTCTACGAGAAATCAAAATGCTTAATCGAATAATTAACTCAAATATGCCAATCAATGTTTGACTTAATTACTTTACGGGCCATATTTCAGTCTACGAATTGTAGCTGGTGAGTGCACGATAAATATCGACTTAGAACGAATTCTTAGGACTACGCCAGTTTCGAGATATTAATTTTCAATGAGCCCGACGAAATCCATTGGCGTTCCAACTACTTTCGCGCCTCGAATGCACAAAACAGCGTATCCCCGAAAAAGTAAGTGGAACGACAAGGCATTTTTACCACGAGTTTGACGGCGAACATCTCGAAACGAGTGCCATCCTCAGAATTCGCTCTAAGTCGATATGTATTACATACTCACTAGCTACAATTCGTAGATTAAGATATGTGCTGTAAGTTGATTATTGAGGAAGCTAATTAGTGCAATTATGTTAATTATTCATTTAAGCATTGTGAGTTTTCGTTGTAGTCACGGCCGCCTTATCAATCAATATATAACAAGTTAGAATTGTGCTACTTGAAACACGCAGTTTTGTTAAGGTTCGTTGAAGCTACAAAAAGAAAAAAAGAAACACCCTGCATAAGGTATATAAACAATCTTTGGAGTCTCAGGGAAGGCATAACGATGAATGTTAGGACTGTTCCGAATCATTCTTCTGCAAGATATTTGTGGCTGTTGAGAAGTAGCACCATTTCCTGGGGAAAGGCGCGGAGCTCGCAAATTATAAGCTTCAACTCGTTAATTTCCAGACACCCAAAAGAATGACTTGCTTTTTAGCGAGCCTTTATACAAACTTGCATTTATTTTTGTTTATTTTGCCAGTGTCTCCATTTTGCATTTCTTTAAAACAACTTGCTTTTTAGCGAGCCTTTATACAAACTTGCATTTATTTTTGTTTATTTTGCCAGTGTCTCCATTTTGCATTTCTTTAAAACAATGTGCTGTACTGTAGTGCCCCACTTTTCTGCTCACAGCAAACACAACACTGTAGGTCATGCATCTGGTAACACGCTGTTCCCCCGTTTCAGTATTGTCATTGCCCCGTGATGCCCCGCGTAATTCAAAGCAGTTGTTCACCATTGAGAGGGTTCTTTAGTTATTCCGACGTCTCATTATAAACGGTATTGCGTAAGTGTCGTCAGTGTATATAAGCCTGATTTGTTTTCCTCAAGAAGCTTCGCGTATGATGCCGCCAGAAAAACGAGGATATATTTGACATTCGATTCGATAACTGGGGTTCGTATTTCTCTAATGTTCGCATTCGATTCGATTCGAAAATTTCGCCATTCGCACATCGCGTAGCCTTACCGAGTCTGGCACGCGCTCGGGGATTCCCGTTTGTATGTGGCCTGGCTCACTGCGCAATTTTTACAGTGAGCACGTTATTAAGTGAATTACTTTGCTGCACTTGTTACATCTGGCTTGACTCGCCTGTTATCGTATTATCATCTTTTTCCTTGATTTTCCTTTTCATGTACAACGGGCTTGTACGTGACGAATTATATGTAATTAATTACTAGTAATCAATTACATTTTTGTGATCTCGTAATTAAACTACTTTGTTTACCTTGACAAGGTTCGCCGTAATTCAATTACATTTTTTTCAGTACCGATCCCTTGCAATCCTTCATTTTATTTATGAGCCAAGCTATAACAAACGGCGCAACTTCGACAACCTGAGTTAGGCGAAAACTGCAGCAGAACGCCCGACGTCGTGCCAAGAAGCAGCCTCGCGAATGCGCACGTTTAGGCAGGCAAACCTCTGGGCTCTGTATTAGTTTTGTTTCCTCATCTTAACGATCCACCAGATGTTGGCTGACCAGTTTAACAGGTGCTGGTATGTCTCGATAGCAAAGGCCACTTGGGACGTTATAGCCAGGAAGTGACATGTGGACACTTCTTTTTTCGCTTTTCATTGGTCCAAAAGGGAGCGTATTCTTCAAGCCCCAGCAACAATGAAACACTGCGCTTCACAGAGAACCCAGATGCTGAACAATACAATCTTGTGCGCAAGATCTGTATATGTTATAACATGTAACACACACACACACACACACACACACACACACACACACACACACACACACACACACACACACACACACACACACACACACACACACACACACACCACACACACACACACACACATATATATATATATATATATATATATATATATATATATATATATATATATATATAGGAAGCCCGAGGGGCCCATGCCCTTGGGCATGCACAGCACTCTAGAAGAGATTGTCGAGGCGCAGGAGAGAGCTCAACACATGAGAGTCTCCACCACGCAAACCGGAAGACAAATCGTGAACAGGGTAGGCATCTCGCCCTCCACGGCTGAAGATAAGCACTGTGAGATGCAGGGGAACCTGAGGGACTGAATCACGGTCACGCCCGTTCCGACGAACGTACACCTAGTACACAACGTGGCCAGGAGGTGAGCTAGAGCCAAAGCCCTGCTTGAGAAAGCCAGGGAACGAGTAGAAGAAAGCAATTTCGTCTATGCGGCATTCGAACCCACGCAGCAGTTGAGCGTTGACCTCAGTGTGCCTGGATGGTAGAGGAAAGGTCGCGATTTCCGCGTCCGTATATACAACGGATCCGGAGACGGCCGAACAGGTCGCCATCACACTGGCGCTATTCGATGGCAAGGGAACCAGAATACAGTGACTCGAGGGTGGCCGTGAGAGCCTTTGCCAAGGGCGCGTTGGCAAGACTCTGGCAATCGTCCGCGGCAACAAGCGCATGATCATCTGGCTTCCCGCACAAATGGTAGAAATTGACGGAACCCCGACTAATCTCAACGAGCTAGCTCTGTTGAAGCTTGGGCAAGTTGGTGCCAGCTCACGACGCTGCGCGAGGGCTTACAGACCGCATGGCGACATAGCAGTCGGGCTTCGAGGCTACGTACTGCAGGGACCATCTTCTCTCATACAACGAACTCACGAAACACTTTTACTTGGCGCGCAGATCATATCCGCCTCCGCACAGAAAGCCAAACAGACCTAAAGCTCTCACCCTTAGGCTCTTGCAGACGGGGACCTTTCCCAATCCCCTATTACTACGCAAAATATTTCCCGAAGTAATGGCTTCATACAATTACCCGCGATGCGGTAGCGTAGCAGACTTCGAACATAAGCTCTGGCGGTGCTCCGCATAACGCAGCGAGAAGGACAACACCAACGAGTGTTGGGACGCGGCTCTCCGTAGCCCCGAACTAACAGAAGAGATATGTGCGGTCCATCGGGCCCGTGATGCGGCCGAGAAGCTAGGCCTTTTGGTCCCAACGTGGGAGCGGCCCGCTTCGGGCTAGCAAACTAGCGCGACCTGTAGGACATGAATAAAGTTTTTCATACCATACCACACCTACCGCCCGGCGCGCACAGAAATGGCTGTATAAGCACCTTCTCTTAGCCTCTTTCTTCCTCCTCGAGGAAGTTTACAGTGTTGCTGCTGATGTCTTCGCTGCAAAAGAGAGAGACGACGAGTGGCAAAATTTTTGAGACTTATAGCATTTAAGCACCATTGTAATAGTACCAGTTGTTATAGCATTTAAGCATTATGTGAAGGGCTGCAGAGGATGCACTGAAAGTGCTAGGTCATCTCATTTTGTTTACTGTGTCTATTCGATGTCTATAAGAGCTCGCAGGAAAGCGACGTAGAAGTAATCGATTGCTATTGTATAGGCATCGGGCGGCCATCGAAAGGCGCCAGCGGCACGTCAGCGATGGATGAATGGATGAACGGACGGTCGGACGGACGGACGGACGGACGGACGGACGGACGGATGGATGGACAGACGGACGGACGGATGGATGGATGGATGGATGGATGGATGGATGGACGGATGGATGGATGGATGGATGGATGGATGGATGGATGGATGGATGGATGGATGGATGCATGCATGCTATGAGCGTCCCCTTTGGAACGGGGTGGTGGGTTGCACCATCAAGCGCTTGTTATTATATTTTCTAATGTCCTACTTATGTTAACGAAAAGAAAAGGGAAGGAAAGGTAAAAAACTCACGACGAATTCCCATAACCAAACTTTCTGAACCTTTATTGTGAACTTTGTTTTTGCACGCCTCCGATGTTTGTCGTTTCCTACTTTTCTTCCACCAATCTTCCAATCGCCGCCTACTAATCTCTACTGCGGACATGTTTACTTATCCCCTACTTTTGCTGAACCCAAGGGCTTCAAGGAGGTCAAAGATGCCTCAATCGACCGCTGGGCAGATATCTTCACATTCTAATAAAACATGCTCCACCGTTTCCCTTGCTTTACCAGAGCCTAAGCACATGCTTCTTCCTCCTTTTTATATCTTGCTATATAAGTGTGTTCTAAGGCGTTCTGATCTCGCTTCGAAAAGTAATGAGCTTCCCTTTGAGTTATTATAAATTGTTTCTTTCCTGATTTCATTTTTTCCTCGTATGAAGTTATTCATAGCGGGTTTCTTTTCCATTGCCGCCAACCATGAGCTTATTTAAGCCTCTCTGACTTTCCACTCAATGTTCTTTGTTGCCATGTAGCTCGCCATACAGGTCGCATACTTGCTGGTAAGCTTCCCAGTTCATCATCAATTTTACTGCGAGCTTCTCTCACTTCAAAGCTTGTCCAGCCCATATCACCCTGCATAGCTTCATTTGTGGTCTTCCCGCGAGCGCCCAATGCGAAGCGTCCCACTGATCTTTGGTTCCTATCGAGTCCTGATTGTACCCCTGATTTCAAGCAAGCAACGGCATTTCCAAGTTTAAGTCGTGTAACTATTCCACCTTTCCACATACCCCTGAGTACCTCGTACCTATCGTATCACCATAGCGCTCTGCGTTTCATTATCGCCCCGTCTCTCTTTACCTTTGCTGTTATTGTTTTTCTTGTGTTTCCAGATATCTATCGCCTTCGTTGATCCATATACCAAGGTATTTATGTTCTTTTACCCGAGTGATTTACTGGCCCTGAATTGACACTGTATGTTCGCTCTTTTCATTGAGTACTATAACCCCCGATTTTTAACGCTAAATTTGATACCGAAATTCTCACCTGCCTGTCCACAGGGATTTACCAAACTGCATATCACTTTGCTTGTTAGGTAGCAACACATGTCGTCCGCATAAAACAAACCTGGAAGATGCTGCTCTATTACTGTACCCGCCTGTCTGTATGAGACATTGAACCCGATATTCATTTCCTCTAGCACCCTTTCCATCCTCACCATGTATATCATAACAGCAGTGTGGATAAAGAGTACCCCTGCCGCATTCCCTTGTTGATATCAACTTTCTCCTCGCTCCTCGTTCCTTCCCATTTAACTCAAAGGGTATTTTCTAGAAAAAAATATTTCTCAGAACCTCTACACAATCGTTGTTCAAGACCTCCCCTTCCAGAATATCCCCAAAAAATGTTGCGGTCTACGTTGTCATGTATACGCTCCTGTAATGTCCAAAAAGGCCGCATATAGCGGTCTCCTTTCTAGTCTAGATATTTCAATAGACTGAGTAAAGACAAATAAGTTGCCATCAAGGACGTGCTCACCAACGAGGTTATCAGCGACATGCTGGTGAACAGCGCCGCGAACGGCAGAGGTCAGAACACTGACATGTGAAGCAGACGACGGCACGAAGGCGCTCACGGTGGTTTCAGTGGTTTCGCACTGCGGGTTTTAAGGCCTCACGAACAGGAAAACGCATTTTCGTGTGTCGGCTTTTGAGAAAGGTCGCCACTTGTGCGAGGCAAGCCACACTCGTGGCTATATATAAAAGAAAACTAGTGCAAATTGTGATGGAAATGCACTCCGCCGACACAGCTCACCGCGGTCAGCTAAAGACGTGGAGCTCTAGCATTTATATTCCAGGTGTTATATTGTGGCATACGTCAACAATGGCGGATACTTAATCATTAAAAAAAAATTATGGGGTTTAACGTGCCAAAACCACTTTCTGATTATGAGGCACGTCGTAGTGGAGGGCTCCGGAAATTTCGACCACCTGGCGTTCTTTAACGTGCACCTAAATCTAAGCACACGGGTGTTTTCGCATTTCGCCCCCACCGAAGTGCGGCCGCCGTGGCCGGGATTCGATCCCGCGACCTCGTGCTCAGCAGCCCAACACCATAGCCACTGAGCAACCACGGCGGGTGGATACTTAATCATGTAAGCGGGGAAAGAGCACAAAAAGAAAGTAGCCAGCGACGTATGAAAAATGTAAAAAATACTGTCACGTGGTAGTGATGGTTGAGGACACAGCAAGAAAACTGTGAATGGCGAAAATAACTTTATTGAGTGAACCTGTGACCAGAAAAACAGGCTACAGTCAATGCTCAACGAAAACGGCCAACACAGTCGGCGATAGTCGAAAATCTGATGAGCGGGTCAAGCGCGTCGGCTTTTATACATCAGTCGTCGAATGTTCCAGAGTAATCGCTGGGACCCGCGTGCCTTCCACAAAGTTCTACATTATTCGCGTCGCGCACACATGTAATCAGATTACACAACGTTCGGTCACAGACAGCGGATGGAACCACCGATAACATTCGAGACACTTCCGATACATGCCGGCGCGTCCTGCGCTGTGCGATAGCATTTGTTAGGCGGTGAAACGTGGTCGCCTGATAAAGATAGGGAAGTGCACGTGTCAATACATACCCTTGGGAATTATCCATGGGTCCAATGGGCGTCTGCAGTTATTCAATAAACCATTTTTAACGTCATCTTGTATCACTGAAAGTATCACAACAACGTCACACCAACACGGTGACATTCACGTAATGCGATTTTTCTTGCAAATGAGGGCAGGCGTCGACGTTGAGGGGGGGGGGGGCGGAGGGAGGGGGAGGTTCGGCTCTCAAAAAGTGCGTTCTTGCCAAATATGACATTCAACACTACGTTGCTGCTCTTTAAGGGCTTTGCATGGGAGTTATTGAGATAAAAGGTTTTCGTTGCTACCGAAGCAACTCTTGAAGACTGCTCTAATGTTCTCGTTAATAATAGTTTGACGAAGTATTTGTCAGAAGACTACAAAGGTTACCATAGTCACTGCAGTGTTCATGAGCAATAAATCGCAGGCTCGTGCTTATATTGTTTGGCTCCAATAGCAGTGGCCGAGAATGGTGGCCGTGTATGCATTAATGCTGGGATCGAGCCCCTGACGCTTCACACGTAGTAGCGCCATGTTCAAAAGTTACGCCTTCTTCTTTCATGCCGACGCCAACTGAAGTTGAGCACCTCTACTACAACAGAATGACCTGTATAACGAAGGACTGTATTACACTTCGTCGATATGACTGGCACGTATACGTCGCGTCCCACATAGCACGAGTTAGAGCACTTGTGTGCGCTCTAGCTTCCAGCCGGCCACTTGAATGAATGGCTTTCTTCATTGCGTCACGAGGGGGAGCGTGTCGGTTTGTACCGTTACCGCCTCATGGCTGTTAACACTTTGGGACTCTGTGTTAACTTGCACCTCTGCTTTCGGGGTCGGCTCTCATTCCCGAGTACTGTCCTTGTAGTAGAACACTACGAAGATGCTGCGAGACATTCTACCATACCCTTCGGCTTCCACCCAGGTTGCGCCGTTTCATTCCGGAGCAAAAAATTCGCCGACGGTTACGATACTCCCTAATGCGAGATCTACGCGTGTTTTGATTTCTCGATATATTGGCTGGCGCAGACGGTCTGTCTTGTGCGGCCCATTGCAGCAAACGGGGTGAAGTGTGGCGCGACTGTTTCGCCAAACGGGAGATCGCGATAGGCAGCGCGTGCGTGAGGCGCGCGCGCGTGATTCACAACAGCCGCCGCAGACAGACCTCCGCTCATGCAGTGCTTTGCTTCCATATATATGGTATCTCGATGTACACGCTTCTTTTTTTTTTTTTGAGCCTAAAGTGAGCTCTAGGTGATCGCCGCTGGACCAAATGCCGTCGCAATGCGTCACAAAAGTTCTCGCTTTCCCTGTATACCACGATGCATCAGCTCGGTATGCCCGGCGCTTGCAGTCGGTGCAAAAGTGCCGGCGACCATGCGCTTCGAATATCGCGTTTCCATTGCTGAGCACTGTACTTACTTTTGCATAGACACCGCGCGTATTCAGTCTTTCCGCCGTTCCATGTGCTGAGGCTACGATGAAAAACAATAGGTGAATGACCTAACTAGCTTCAGTAATGTTTCAGTAACTGTCCGTGCACACAAAAGCGCAACATATGTTTGATCAGATTTGTTTCACGTGGTATTTCGGCAACGCAGAACAGAAAAAATACAACGACGTAGCATATTATATACACGCAGCGCCTGTTTAGCTTGGCTCGGCCGCCACATGCCGTTTCATTTGTTGCGCCGCCGCATGAAGGCGTCACCGGTCCTAACTAATCTCGCGGCCGGTGCCAATAATTCCTGAATTACTTTCGTGGGGCGGTAATTGGAAGCTGTAACGAATCACATTTTTGAATCACGTAACTGTAATAGCAATCGGTTACTTCTTTCCTGCAGAGTGCACAAATTTGATGCGTCTAACCACTCCCACTTCTTCTATAGACCCTACTGGGTTGCATTATAAATAAATAAATAAATAAATAAATAAATAAATAAATTGTAAAGGCGTTTTGGACCGACCGTTATAGCAGAGCACGGACTCTCAGCACGAGCGGTATCCACGAGCACAAGCGCTGAAGAGGACGGCCCACTAGAAAGCGGTGCAGAGGACGACCCACTGCGTCGTTCCAATCCTTCTCTACAATTACCCAAGGGAACGAAAAGGGAGCCACCCGGCGACCTAACAGCTTGTCACTATGAGTGGGTCATAGTGGGTCTTGAGGTGGTCGACGTTGACAATGTCTCGTCCACGTGGCGCATGTCCGAAAACGGTTCAGCGGGCTTGATCACGTAGTTTACTGGAGATGTGCGTTCGGCGACGCAGTAGGACCTTCTTACTTGGCCAGCAGTTTCCACGTGAGCCCGGATGCAGCGGAAGGGACCGACAGCCGCAAAAGCGCTCCGGGGAGGATCGTGGGCGCAGAAGTGGTGTCACCGCGAACGCTTTTCGGGCTCTCTTGGTCGTTTGAAGTAAAGGGCCGCGCGAGATCGCGACGCTCTTCGGCATTGTCTGGCTGTGGCAGAAATAGGCGCACACTCAGATGTACCCGGCTTGTACGGAAGGAGTGGGTCGATTGTATGCGACGGGAGCCGGCTGTACGATAAGAAAAAGGTCGAAAAGCCGGTGCTGCTCCGAGTTTGGGACCAACCGATAGAGCAGGGCACGGACTCCCAGCACCAGCTAGACTCACGAGCAAAGGCGCTGAAGAGGACGACTCACTTTATCGTTCCAATCCTTCTCCACAAAATAGATAAATAAATAAATAAATAAATAAATAAATAAATAAATAAATAAATAAATAAATAAAGATAAATAAATAAATAAAAATGTCTGCGATGAAAGGTCGAACGATTGCAGGGGCCTCTCTGATTGGTGCTAGGATATGCTGGGATATCGTTTTATAATCATCCGCGTATTCTAGTAATAGCATTTGCGCATAACAAACAAACAAACAAACAAACAAACAAACAAACAAACAAGCAAACAAACAAACAAACAAACAAAATAGAATATAAGAACGGAGCACCTTGAAAACGAATCTATGACCTGGAAGACCGAACCCTGACTCTCTAATATCCAGAATGCCGATTTGCCGTAAGTTCTATGCACCAATATCCCACTTGTTGTTGTGCTTGCAAACGACTCCACGTCCCTCGAAGAACCAAGCAAGTTCGGATGGTTGTTGTGCAATGTACGTGTACTACGGCAAACATGACACGCGGGCCTAGGTGTGCCCGCTCGGTTTTCAATGCATTATTAAGATTACGTTCTTAGTCTTGACTTCATTGCAAGCAACGCAAAAAAGGTGACGTCAAGCTTTCGCCACTCCAACTTCGGAATTACAGGACTTCGTCGCTGTTCAGAGGCCCCAAGTACGGGGATCGACGCCGCGCTCGTAATTCCATTCGTAATGTATGTAGTAGCGGAAATAAAAGTGGTGCAGTTGGCTTTACCGAAAAGCCCCAAGATACATTAATTACATTTCAATAAGAAATAGATCACGACGTTTCTAAGCTGCCCCGAAAGGACCCATTTCAGTCTGTTTGCGCTTGCTTCTCTGATACTTTGTTTCCGTCTTCAACGTAGAACAAATATTGAGCATAGTCCACTTATTGAAAAGTGTTCCTTTTCAATTTTATGTACCTACGTCAAGCTTTAGTCTCTGCTCTCAGAGAATCAATTACTCGCCGCGCTTCACGCGTCACGTGATCCAGGTGAGTGAATGATACTCTCTCACTTCTGGCGTCATTGAGGCTGTACATGTGGCCTTAATGGACGATCGCGCTCAGTATTCTATTTGCTGCGTAGATTTGGCTCATTCCACTTTCGTTCACCAGTTAGATGAGGCCACCGCCATGGCGTAAATGTTTATGGTGCACTGCGGTGGCTGACAATTCACTTAAATATTTCATGGGGATAATTTACGTCATGGCATATTAAAGAATAGTAATGTCGCCCACGCCTGAGCATTTCTCTCTCTCTCTCTTTTGCCAAACAGTGTTACACTTACACCGGCAGATTGTTTCCACAGACCACATAGCATACTGTGCTGTTTAATATCACCTAGTGAAATATGCTCTAATATTAAGATAGCTAGTGTTCAGCATCTTTACACGGTGCCTGCGCTGATGTTTTGTGGACACTGTTACCATCTTTCGATACCTTCCGCTTCTATTTCTAAGAATGAACTTGTCAAGTATCTTCGCCTTAAGGTGGTCGCAGAGTTTTGACAAGGTAAACTGCTGTGTTGGCATGGCCGCCATAAACGCCACGCCGGGCACGGGGAACGTATAGGGTACGCCGGGACGGCGGCTTCAAGCAAATTCGCAGACACAGACAGGTACCGAGGCGAATGACTCCTTTATTCGGCGACAGCGGCCCCTAAGGGTGAATCAACTTGGTTCCGAAACCGAAACCACAACATAACATACGCATATTTAACTTGGTAAATATTTACGTGACAAAAAATGGCATATCCGACAGTAGGGTTGCTACTGATGCAATTGCCCAGCATATTCCTCGAATAGGCCCCACTGGGTGTCACGCATTTCCGACAACATACCGACACGCATAGCTGTTCACTCTTTCCGGTGACCACTTTTCGCCGGCTAACACATGTTAATTAAACGTCATGACGCGGCGCAAGACGTGCCTGTGTGCGTGTATCGCAATATTATCGATTCTCGTAGCCGATTGTATCTGTTGCCTGTGTTGTCGCCGTGGCCATTGTAATGGGATTGCATACGCGACACAAATACTCTTGTACATTCTAGAACTTCCGCGAGCACCAGCCATTACCGTGGAAATTTCGAGGAGTCAAGTATAAATAGCCGGCACGCTTGAACAGGACATCAGATTCTCGACGATCGCCTACTTTTCTCACTGCTATCGTTGTGCTTGAGTGTTACTTGTTTTGCTGGGTAGAAGTTCGCCCAAAAACGTGTCACATTCGAAGCTCACAGTTTTGACACTGCGTCGTTCTTTACCGTCACTATACCATTTGGCAAAATTGAGAGATGCGTTCCGTAGCTTCTGTAGTAGAAAAAAAAAGGGAAGAAAAAAGAAAGCGCAATGTTCGTGCAGTGGAACTTTATGCGTTTTTATGTCATCTAAAGCAGAAGCTCCTAGATAAACAAAAAAAATGAAATTTTGTACTTGCTATACTCGCGGACAACTTTCTGTGGCTGCAAAGGGAAAGCTGCGGAAGCAAAGCGCGCACAAGTGAGAGCGCTTCTGAAACTAGCGCCGCGTTTTCATCCAAGTGCGTTCAAGCTGGGGAAGAGAAGACATACATACCTTATTATCAGCAGGTAAATAAGACAAAACACGCCAGTGGATATAAAAATTGGAGGACGCTTAAGCTTCGCCTTCAAGAGTGGAACGCGACAGCGTTCCCGTCGACCCGCCAAGGGGTGTAAGACAATGGGCTACGGCGCAGCGACTACGCGCCCCGCATCGGACGCGGTGAGCGTCGAGCAACGCAGCGTTCGGCGCGACAACGAAATGTGCGCTTGAGCAAGCGACGCACGCCTGAGCCTTAGAAACAGCTCGTTTCTAAAGCAACACCGCGTTCACTAGAGGCGCTTTTGTACCGCTTTGACGCATCGAACTCGTGGCTCAGTGGTAACGTCTCCGTCTCATACTCCGGAGACCCTGGTTCGATTCCCACCCAGCCCATCTTGGAAGTTGCTTTTTATTTATGAAGTGCCTGCCGTGATTTATCGCTCACGGCCAACGCCGCGGACGCCGACCCGACACCGACGCCGACGACACCGGCTTTTCTGCGACACGAGCTCCTTAACGCTATCGCGTTAAAAGCTTTCTTATTTGCGGCTTTGCACCTTCCGCGTCTGGGCACATGCGAAACCGTCGCACGTGGCAGCTGCGTCATTTCGGCGTCTGTTCCCAGCAACCGAAAGCACTGTCAAAGGCTGGCGGACTACTTGTCGCGGTAACACATGTGCAGAAGCTTCGCCCCCCGTAGATTTCCCTTCATAGCCACAGAAAGTTGTCCATGAGTATAGAAAACGTCGCCTTTACTTGTTCAAAAGCACTACAGATCACTGCGTCAGGCTTGGGACCTCAAAACACCAATAAAGTATCACGCACGCCATCTTCATAATCTGGCTGGTTCGTCTGACACATTTCAGTGATCCGCAAATTTGCAAGGATAATTCAGTGGAATCAGGAATATACACGCTTACTTGATAACCAACATCGATGGCATTAGCATAATTCTTAAAATTGACGTTTGTCTAATGCCCAGTTATAAAACAAATGGAACTTACATAATCCGGGAAAAACATACTTCAGGAGCAGAACATTTACTATTCTCTCGTACATAAGATACAAGTAGAAAATAATATACGCTTTACGTGTCTTTCCTTCTCGAGCGTTTCATCTCGCCAACTCGTGACTGAAAAAAAAAATAAAAATATCCATTCTGGGGCCGCAAAGTCTCAGCTGTGACGCTCGGTTATTTTGTTTGTTTCCGGGGCTCTATTTATTTACAGTTAGGAGAGTACAGCGCACGAGTCTGCGTAAACATCTGGACGTCAATGTTTAAATAAGAAGCTAAGCAAAAAGTCTTCTTCGCTTTTCCAAGCGCGAATCGACGTTGTCGCAAAGCTCGGCACTGTCGCATTGTGAATATTTCCCTAGTTTTGATGATTTGATGCCAAGGTCCTGGAAATTTCTCCCGAAACTCCGATTTCCGCAAGACGGCTTCCGTTAGACGAATGCTTCCACACGCGCTTTCCGAAGGGTCAGATGTCGCAAGCTCTGCTTACGTAAACACGCAAAATCAACAAGAGCTCAGTTTCACACGCCAGCAGAGGAAGTCCCGCACAAATGTTTGAGTGTAGGTAACGTCGGTCCATATCGCTCTCTTATATACAGGGTGTCCAAGTTAACTCGGACCAAGATTTTAAAAATACCCCAGAGCTCTAGAGAAATTGTACCGACTGCATAGTAGCCGTAGTTGTATGTACCTACGGCCAGTATTTTTCCACGAACTTTTAATTACATTTAATTACTTTTAATTAGTGAGCTTTTTCAGTATTGCTTGAATCGCAAACCTATCAATTACAAAGTTGTAGGGCACGTCAAATAACCTCCGAATCAAGCATTTGTTTAGTGCTCATCAACTTTGCCTCCTTAGTTTTTCCGAGAAAGAAAACAGCCCCCCCAGCGAGAGAAACATACAAAATACGAAATACGTATGCGCTCGCGCGCCGCTAGTCAAGCGCTCCCAAGCGAATAGCCACGGATACACGACTTTACTAGCGGCGGCAGCTCGATACAGGGCTTCACGCTATTTGATGGTCGCGGCATCAAGAGAATACGCCGCTGACGCACCGATAAGCGTAGCGGAGCCTTGTACGATGCGGCGATAGGAGAATGCAGATGTATATCTTTCAATGGTTGCTTGTAGGCGCTTGAGTAGCGGCGTGCGAGTGCCCATCTATTTCGTATTTCGCGGGCTTGGAGGACCACTTCAGCACAAAATAAATGCTTGATTCGGAGGTTATTTAAGGTGCCCTACAACATTGTAATTAATATATTTGCGATTCAAACAATAATTAAGAAGCTCATTAATTAAACTCAATTAACTAATTAATACTTCATGATGAAAAAAATACTGGCTGTACGTATACATACGACTGCCAATACTATGCAGTGGGTACGATTTCTCTAGACCTCTCGGGTTTCTTAAAAATCTTAGTCCAGGTTAACTGGGACACCCTGTATATATAGAAAATAAATAAACAGCAATGTAGCAAACACCTCCTGCCCCATTACGTTCATGCGCGCGTAGCCGAAAAAAAAAAGCAGAATGGCTGAACGCAAATAAAAGCCGCTATAACTATTTAGTCTGTGCTCGTCACACAACAGTAAAGATCAGCTGTGTTTCTTCGCATAGAGCAAGGATCGCTGGCAATAAGAATGGATGCAGGAAGGCTGAATTTAAATATCTCGATGAACTCACAGGCTCTAAAACATTAGTATTAGGAGTGTCCCAGTGGAAAACAGTGTGTATAATATATATATATATATATATATATATAACGCAAGTGGCCGCGATCTGCTCCAGACCACAGTCACTTGCAGTTCACTCCTCGAAGAGGCAGGACGCGTGTCGGGTGGGCTCTTGGAGGACACTTTACCATGCGGTGAACGGGGTCTAAATCATGAATCCGGGACCTTAAAGAGGTGCGACGTAATGCTAAAGCATTTCTCTCGAATATAGTGCTAAATCGCCGCTCATGTATTTTTTTTTATATTTCGCGGACTTTCTATTTGCGTCGAAAAAAGAAAAAGAATATAGACGCTTTACGTACTTTGCTGGAAACAACTCATTTTCACGTCCTTCACGATTATCTACAGCTCAATCTTTGACATCTTGAGAACCAGAACAACATTAAACCGTTGACTAAGTAGTCTTCAGTTATCTAATTCGATGTCATAGGACAAAAATAAATTGCTGGTTTCTCAGCAAGACTTAAAAAATTATGGGGTTTTACGTGCCAAAACCCCTTTCTGATTATGAGGCGCGCAGTAGTGGAGGACTCCGCAAATTTCTACCACCTGGGGTTCTTTAACGTGCCCCTAAATCTAAGTACACGGGTGTTTTCGCATTTCGCCCCCATCGAAATGCTCAGCAAGACTTCAAACAACATGCTTTTGGTCTCTCTTGCGTGGGATGACCCATATGTTTTAAAGCTTTTAAAGAAGAAATGCATGGTGCCGTTAAAGGTTATCTGCGAGAAGTCGTGCTTGCTCACAGAATGTTGCATGTGCGGTTTTCAGTGCAGTATCTCGCCAATATTACTAGGAAAAAACTGTATAAGGACCTTATTGACACTATGCTCCCTGTACCGATTTACCGTATGTCAAACCGTGGAGGCCCAGGAGATGTCCTCAAAAAGGTTAAAAGAATGCCAGTACATCCTACGGTAAAAACATTTTTCTTTAAACTACACACTACACTGTAAACGAAAATAAACCCACCTGGGAGTTTTTAAGAGGTGATGTGCCCTAAAACCTCCCCTCTCAAATATTTACTCCGATGTATGGGAGCAAAACAGCGCCATCCCCTCGTTTCACTCCGCTGGCTAGCTGCGGGAGTATTAAGGCGACATGACGCGATTTTACTCCGCTTAAAAATCTTGTTCTCCCGTGAAACTCCGACAGGGAGTTTTAAAAAAACTCCCATCCGCCGATACAGGTTGGTCACGTGGCGCTTCCCATGAGGCTGTGCGCCTCGCCAGCGACCGGGCGCGTTCGGCGGAGCGGGCAGTGCTCATGGCTGACGGTTTGTTTACGTCTGTGAAGTGTCGTTCCGCGACAGCGTTTCGTCAATTTGTTTCCCGTATTTCCTTCCAGAAAGTGTTATTGGCATGCCTGAAGCTCACTGTATCTCAGCATCAAGTACATTAGCTGTGGTCGCTTTGCTGACAACGATGATTGCAAGAACCACGTTTTCAAGTGCGGAAAAAGGCTTAGGTATACCTCGAAGCTGCTCACTGGCTCGTGATGTCGGCTCACGTTCTGGCTGTGTTTTCGTGCTGCGTCACCCTGTCTTGTGTTCTTCAGTACGTGAAATGCGACTTCTATGACCTTTTAGTACATGCTGACAACGTCCAGTGTAGTGTTTGAAAGGTCCGCGTAGCAATGGCAACAGTAGCCACTGTTCGAGCGACGACATCCGTGCTAGTCGCGCATGAATGGCGTAACCCAAGTTCGTTGCGGTGCTGTGTTGCCAGTGAGAAAGACCGGAGTGCAAGCAACTGTTTTTATGTATCTGTGAACGGATATCCTCGCCCGAAGAAAAACGGTAGGACATAAGTATGCGTACTGAAAATAAAGCTTCTTATTGAGCGATGTGAATCGAATTGTTATCGCGCATATATGTTTTGGTCACGTCGTTGCTTCCTATATTGCATTAACATTACGCTCTATCCGAGACATTGATTTAGACGCATGCCTGCTGGCTCCGAGTTTAGGGATTCACTCGACAGATCAGCGATGTAGCTCCTTTTCGCAACCGAGACAGATTGCTCGGACGCAGAGCAAGTAGTGCGGTGTATAAAATGTATGACTGCGCATTTCTCGGTGTTAATTATGTCGGCTGCTGCGGGTCATGCTCAAACGTAATAATTTCTTGCTACACTACCACTATATCGCAAAAATTTAATTTTGCTATGCAACACATGCACTTACATTTTTCTTGCTTACTGTAACTAACGCACTACTTTTTGGCCGCGAACGCCGGCAGTGTGCGAAGTCGCTTCAGCACTCGCAGAATGGCATGATAATTTTGAAAAATTACGCCATTAACTTTTTCTCTCTCACTATTTTGAATTAACAGTTTTGTGTTGCTTAAGGTATTCTGTTAATTTCAGAGAGAGAGATCTCGTATGAACGAGCATGTGAGTCGTAATTCTGAAAACAGCACAGCTGCTCCCTAGGCGGTCTCGACGCACACAATATCGTGGCTATATATACTGGCACCGTTGCTTCTTCAGTATCGCGTGTACGTGTGATGCCTTTCAAATTTCTGCATTGGGTGTTTCTGAAATGTTTATGTATGTCATGATATATATGCTTTCATTGACTTGTTCCGTCGAATTCGACGCGGTCTCGTGTGCATATTTCGAAATTTGACCAGCAGCCTCTGCATGTAAACATGTTCGCGCAAACTCACGCGATGGCTCTTTTTATACTCCCATTGCACCTCGAAAGAACTCCGTCAATAGCAAAGCAAAAAATAAAGAAAAGACAGAAAAAAAACTCCCATAATTCCACGCGAAAATTCCGCTCGTACGGAGTAAAAATTCTACTCCGATCATACGGAGCAAAAAAAACTCCGAACCGGGGGGTCGCTATAGGACAAGCAGTATACTCCCACCTCGGAGTTATTTCCGTTTACAGTGTAACACATTATCACTTAAAACATGGATGCATAACAGGGGTATTTTTCTCCCGTGGTCCATTAACTGCTTCTTATGCAAGAAACCTGAAACGATAGAGCGTGCGTTTCTAGATTGCTGGGATCCCGTATTATTCTGGGATGTGCTACAAAGGACTTTAAGGAAAGAGTTACCTTTAGATCCACATGGGATAAGATTCTTACTGGTAGAAACGGAGGCTTTTCCGTATGACGCTATAATGCTCCTGGGCCTCCACAGTTTGTGGAAAGCTAGAACGCAGTACAACAGTGCTGATGTCAATTCGCGACCTACACGTGCTCGCTTCATTGACTCTGTAGTACGGTTCAGGGATGTCCATCGGGCACACTCTGAACAGCCAACATGGATTGACATGCTAGACAAACTTGCAGAATTGAAAAAAATTTTAATATGTCGTGCCAGCAAAATCCTTGTTGACATGTTTTCTTTTTTGTGTATTGTTTGCGTATGTCAAAGCCGGCAATAAAGGAAAAGAAAGCGTCGACGAAGCGTACTCGTCTCTCACCCCGGAGGCCCGGGTTCGATTCCCGCCCAGACCGAAATTTAACTAATGATCTTTTCGAAGGCATTAGTGTGCTTTATTTTTTTTTAATACAGAAACCTCCCTGAGAAACTCGACGTTGACCTGAGGGGTCTTTTACGTGTTTTTACTCATTGCCGTCGGCCATTTCTCATACCACTTTTTTTTTCGGTCACGCAGCCGACTCTAAAGCCACATTTTCGCGTAATGGGGCACATAATGCTTTCGCATTAAAAGCGGCGTCTAGTCCAGTGAGACAAAAAAAAGAAGATGTCATCATCAGAAATGGCTAATACCCCCGTAAGCGAGCAAAGATGCAACGGCTGAATATGAATACAGAAAGAACGAACGAAAGATCGTCAAGCTAAACCTGCTGCTACAACTCACCACAACCACCGACACAAAGAACGTGAGACTACTTAGTGAAGGGCTCTTGTACACACACCTCTTTATGGAACATCGTGCTCTTAAATGTAAACACCGATGAGAATACATATTTATATTTCGACTACCCCTTCCTGTGCCATTGGGGGTGCGCACATTCTTGGCCAGTCCGCCATAATTGTTATGTGTCACTGTTACGCAAAGAGCTTAGAATACTACAACGTATTATTTACGCATGTGTCACGGTTTGTGCAACACGCCTCTAGCTGCTCTTCTTCAATCGACGAGCCTAATACGTGACATTCGTGCTCGTGACATCGCTGCGTCGACGTCCCGCAGTGTGCATCTGCCTGATTTGGTGTTTGAATTTAGCCACAGATCGGAATCGGTGTCGCATAAATAAAACATTAGGTGAGGATACACGTTGCATAGGATAGAAGTAAACACAGCTGGAGGCAAATCATTTAGTTGTGTTGCATCAATTGACCCGCTTCATTGAAGGTTCACTTCACATGGATTCCAGAATATGCTGTGTTAAACTGGAAAGTTGGGCGAGTTGGTATACATTCATAATGGGAACAGCGTGAACAAGACGACGACGGAGTGAAAGGAAACATGACGAGCACTGTTTCCTTTCCTGTTTCCTTCCACTCCGTCGTCGTCTTGTTCGCGCTGTTCCCATTGTGAATCTAACATATGCGTTGGATCGGGGTGAGTTTTTTTCCTTCTCTCCTCACAGAGATGGAAACAAATTCACGCAGTCCCCCTCACTCACTCGCTCGCTCACACACTCACACGCACACGCACACACACACACACACACACACACACACGCACACGCACACACACACGCACACACACACACACACACACACACACACACACACACACACACACACACACACACACACACACACACACACACACACACACACACACACACTCACTCACTCACTCACTCACTCACTCACTCACTCACTCACTCACTCACTCACTCACTCACTCACTCACTCACTCACATGTTCTTTGACGTACAAGCACGGCAGTCAGCCAAGAAATACGATGTTTTGTGACGTACGCTTCTACCGTTTTGCATATCCGCAACAGAAAACGGGACCACATGTATAAACCATATTTCCGCGCCCTCAATACGCTCAAATATTTCGTTTAGCCCTGAAAACACCGCCAAAGCGCTAAACATGAGCACCGCGGTCTCTATAGCAGTTCTTTGGCGCAATTAACCCATTTTCAACAACAAATGCCTTCTAATACGCGGTAGCATAATGCTGCTCTTATCTGTTAAGCTCAAGCCCCACGAATTGGCCACATTCAGCCATAGCAGTTCCGTAAGCTTTTGTTCTACTTGAGCAGAGTTCTGTAGCAACGTAAATTGCTCGTGCTCCGGCATTTCACAAGTTAATGTGCCCTACTGTGGTGCAGGTGCAGCCTGTCCACCCTCCACTAATTAGTGCCCACAGTCGCAGATGAAGAGGAGTAATCTGCATTGAAACGGCACAAATATTGACATTAGCGTTTGAGTTGGGTAATTAAAGACAGCCTTATCAAAAACCTATTCCTGCGTTTCTCACTTCAGAAATTTCCCCCTTAGTAGCGGCGTTATAAAAAGGGGCGTTGAAATTAGCATGTGCACGTTTTTCATACGAATAATCGAAAAGAAACGGCGAGTGTTTTCGAAAGTTTTCGAAAAGTAGCTCCTATACATTGAAAGTTGTTGAAAGGGTAGAAAGTCGGTCAATGTTCGTAGAGAGAGTGCAAAGAGCTCGCACAGAGGTGCAGCTGGGATTATTACGTCGACAAAGCGTGAAAGGATGATCCAGTGAAAACTGAATGCGAGCCTCATATTTTGGGTCTCTTAGGTGACGTCGTAAACAGCACTTTTTAATCATACCACTCGCGATATTTCCACTGGCCCCCTCACTTTGAAGTTCGTTCACGTTTGTAAACTAAAATCGCAGAGTATCTACGGATTGCTGCATCACATCTGGGCAAGAGAACAAAATAAGACAAACCGGCAATAACGCTCAGCACCCGCAAAACGTGGTACTTTCCTCGAGCACTGTAATAAAAATAGCCAAGTTATGTATAGAAGCGTAGGGTATAGCAAATCGAATAAGCGGCAATTCCGATGAGTACCTCCTTTGAGTCGGAGTTGCCATTTCGAGCATTCTTTATTATTATTTGTTTTTCTTTTGTTTTTGTTTTCGCAGGCAATATAGGCGACGGCGCCTCTGTGTCGTTACATTTCGCAGATTGCTGGTGGCATATCAGGGAACCAACCCCGCAGATTGGCTTCTATAGATAGTCACAGTTCGAAACACTTCAGAAATTTGTGTGTTTAAACGACTTTCCTTAGTCAATGAAGCTGAAGAGATCTGTTTACGCGGCAGTTATCCGCACGTATAGGAATTTAAGCCCCGTCGCATCCGCTACGAGCGTAATAATAGCCTCGCACCGCGCTTTCCTGATCGTGGGAAGTGGAGACGAGCTCTTTGTTGAATGCTTGAACGCCCGCATATATTTTCTGGCGCGCAACTTCGTTCATCTACGTCAACGAGTACGCTTGTCGCCACCTTTGCAGGCGTTTGTGCACGAACTCTGGTTAAACATTTCTTGAGGGCTTTACGCCTAGTGGGTGAAGCTGTTTACGGATTGCAACGAGAGCAATTTATCTTCGAAGTATGTCTACTACGTAGGATGCTTTCTCTTTCTTTTTTAGATGCACGAAATTTTTAAAGGTTGCCTGTGACAGATATCACCGTTCTAATCCTCGAGTTAAATTATTCGATGAAGCGGCCATTACTTCTACGAGAAATCAAGATGCCTAGTTGTACAATTTACATAAGTACACTAATGAAATGTTTAATATAATTTATTGATGGCAAATATCTCAACGTACGAATTGTAGCTAGTGTACTCGTAAACCATAGCTACTTGGAACAAATTCTGAGGATTTCGAGATATGCGGCGTCAAACGTGCAGTAAAAATGCAGCGTTGTTCCACTTACTTATTTTACGAAAACGTAGTAGCTTTATGCATTAAAGCATAGATATAACTGGAACGCTAACGCGTTTCGTTGGACACTGAAAATAATAATAAGAGAAGACAACAGGTGACCAGTGGGGCAGCATCCCGTGAGAGCTTTTGATACTTGTACATGTGTTTCCTCAGCACATTCCGTTATTAAACAGAAGAGATACTGAAGAGTACTATTAATATTAAGCTGTATTTGTGAGTAACCCTCATTTAGAGCGAATCAGCTACAGCTAACGTGAGAGGATTCTTCGTAGTGAGGGAGGGTAAACAAACTCCAAAACGAAAAACGGTGGGGTGGACGGGAGATTGGGGGGGTAAGTGCTACGGACACGTTGCTGCACGCCGTTCAACAGTACATTTTGACACTGGCTAACCAGGCCTAGTTGTTTATCGGTAACGAATGACCACATTTCATTTTAAATAAACGAAAAGAGCACTTTTACAGAACTTTTCCTGCGCTAGAACGCACCAAATACCATAAACTACTCTGAAGCCCGTACGTGTACCGGCACCCATGTTTTGGTGCACAAAACTGGTGAAAAGGGGGCCTTGGCCGCCATTTCTTACGCCAGTAACGAAGCTGTTACCGTTAAATTAATGAATATGGAGAGGTCTGAATCAACGGGGCTAAAACGCTGATTTTATTTCATTTAGAGATGTTTAAAAGAACCTTGGTTCGTCAAAATTTATAAAGGGCTCTCTTCTGTTCTACGGGTTCTTTAGCGTCCACTGTAGAGCTTTAATACAGAAAGCTCCACCAGTGGATCACAAGACGCTCCTGTTCTGTGCCCGCTTTCGCGGGTGTGCCGCATATTAGCCTCCGTGTTACCAGTGCCGCCATCTCTTGAGCGCGCTCGTAGTCTCAAGTGACGTCATCACTTTTCAATTTGCCCCGCCAATTCCACATCCTTTCAGCGTGTAGCGGCAGTAAGACTCTGCGAACGCAGTATCCTGGGAATGCACTGTTACAGCTGTCGCACTTAATGCACTCAGCATTGTTACAGCTATCACATGGTTGCCTGCTCTGTTTTACGGATCTATCCCACAGGGGCGTTTGAGCGGCGATTCATGCGGCAGCGAGAATGTTTTCAAAGTTAAGAAAGTGCATTTTTATGTGCATGTCCAAGCTAAATCCTTCGCGCATCACCACTTTCAGCAAGATTAAGAAACCACTCTTGTTGCTTTAGTTTTCTTTTTCTCTTTTTGTGGCAGAAGGCTTTTTTTTTTTCTCAGCCTGACGTTTCGCGTGATGCGTCTGGAGAAGCCTTTAATAGAAGCAAGTGTTCAGTTAGTCGGGTCAAGGCTAATTACTCTACTGTGAAGCCAAAAGCTAAAGTCGCTGTCCTGTAGTTCCAGGCCTTGTGATCATTGCTTGCGCAGCTCTTCCGCAATGTTAACTAGGCAAACAAAAGGCAAGGGATCATGCGCGCGCAAGCTGCGTTGCTTGATATATTATGTACGGACGTCATTGCATAAAGGACAGCACAGACTACAGCCTAAATATCGCGGTATGGAGTGAGCTCTACTGAGCAGAAGCAGCAAATTGTTACAAAATTACATGTGTTGCCATTCTTTTTTCCGTCTATCTGTGTCAAAGATGCTGCTGATACGATATCAATTGAGCGACACTTACACAAAGCCGTGTACCTAGAATATGCGAAACCTGCACGATGACAACGATTACGCGTTTACACCCAGAGCCAAAGATGAGTCTGCGAACCATTGCAGATCTGCAGCTGTCGTTGATAACGCCGCTGTAATCAGGATGCTTTAGTCTAGACATCTTGATCACGGGCTATAATATGCCACGACAAACCATTCATGACACCCTACTTTTACCTCCTTGCATTCCTTTCTTCCCGCTGAAATTGTACGATTTTATTCCTCTCTAATTGATAATAAAACCTTGCTATTATGAAATTTATCTGCGGGAACGCTGCATCAAAGAGCGCTTCCACAAAAAGAAATGTTATATTTTTTTTTAGACCTTAACTTTGCTTAACGAAATCTGTTACGAGACAAGCGCGGGCTTTCGATCGCACACGGATCATTCTCATGCAAATGACTTAGCCTTTATGCACGACCACAAAATAAGTATGGTTTAGGCTAGCAAGCACAATAGCTACAAAAATATACCCAAGAACAATGTTCAGCGCGTTCCACAGCAGCAGCACCTAATGCTTTCGATAGCATGAAAGTGACCTATCTAGGGACAGCACAAATCAACTCTCCACAGTTCCTGCCTTTCCGTCCCTCTGCTTGTGCACCCGTTTTTCAATGTTCTCTCCGTCTGCCTCTCCCGGTCTCATTATAATGTACACTGAGTGTGCGTAGTTTTCATTAAGGGGAAAGGGAATAATAGCTTGCGAGCGCTTTGAATATGCAGGAGTCAGTACACCCCCTCACACATATGCAAAGTCAGGCGAAATTGGGCCCGAGTCTCGCACAAACGAAGGAATTTGCTGAAGCGCCTTGAGCCGTGCTGGGACAGCGCAGACCTTCCCGAGTTCGTCCCGACCCCGATTTAATTAGATATCCCCACAAACAAGTTCTTGCAGAGGTGGGTTAAGCCTACGTACACCTTCTCATTCCATACTGGCGCCCCACCCGCTCGCCCTCCGGGTCATTGAGGCGCTGTCACCCTATGCTAACAAGGTGTGTGCCCGTACCATCTCACACTGCTGCCTTGGGTCTGTCAGTGATCGGCGGATAAGTTTTGTCACACTGAGCCACCGCGAACGCCATCTGCATGCATGGACGGCTACCAAAAGTCGTCGCGGTGTGAGAGGCTTTCGTGCCGGAGATGCCTGCCAGACCACCCGTCCGATGGCGTGTGCTGTGAATTTACGCAAGCCTGATTTCTTTGAGCGTAACTTATTTACATTCAACGCCTCCAGGGTAGTGTGCGGCAAGAAAATCTCACGTTTTTTTTCCTGCCGAAACTGGCTTGAGCTTCTAAACCTTGCATAGAAAAGCTTAGCGTATGCTTTCACTCTCGCTTAGCTATGCAAGACGGCTGTTTCCGCATTGGAATAGCCGACAACCCTGCTTGCGATAGCTTCGGGTGTGACGAGACGATCAAGCACCTGCTATGTGAGGGTCCTCCTTATAGTGTGGCAATGAAAGTGCTCGCGACCACTCTAGAAAAATTTGACTATCGCCTCCTGAAGCAGGAAAAGGCCCTAGGGCAGTGGTCTAGACGGGCTTCGGCGCTTAAGGTTTTACATGGGCGGCTCAGATTCTTAAGGGCTTGTAAATTGTGCGATCGACTTTGAAAGTTGCAGCGCGTTGGATAGCAAAATTGTATTTCTGTACTCTCTATTTTTATTTCCTTCAATCACCTTTTAATCTCTTTAACCCTTGGCCCAGCACATGGTAGCCAGCCGGTACTTCCATTGGCTAACCTTCCCGCATTTCTCTCTCTTCTCTTTTCTCTCTCGTGGTTATCCATCTTTATACAATATATATATATATATATATATATATATATATATATATAGCAACTCTTGTAAATTTTTCCCTGACATGTTGAAGCACACAAAAATTGTATGGGTCGTTTTAGGAGCTATGAGCTGTAAGACCACGTTTGCCCCGCAATGGTCTAGGGACTCAGGCCAAATAACGTTTCGTCAGCTACTTCATCTTCTCCGCACGCAAGCTTGGACGAACTGTCATTATGCTATACTCAAGCTACAGCGCCAGTCCGGCGTATCAAGTGCCAGCCCCCCAGCAAGGTCAGTCGCGCCAGCTTCCCTACACCCATTCCGTTCCATCCCGGAACTTTGCGTAGATAACCGTGTGCTAACGGAATCAGTGATCTGAAAACGCGAAACGGTGCGGCCATTTGTCCGTCTATTGAGAAAAAAATAAGAACTTTTTTTTTGTGGCGTCTCCCTCTATCTCTCATCAGTATACGCGTGAATAAAACTAAGGTGAATGCTTTTCACTTGTCAAAACAAACGGCGACATGTTTGAGCAAGGTGACGAATACGCAGCACACGAATGAAGTCGATGAAGATGGAAATATTCGTCGAATAGGATGCTTTCTTATGTAGTTACGCAAATTGAGTTACGCAAAACTATTAACAATATAATACGGCGGTTAGAATTGACATTGAAGAAGTGGCGCTGAAGAAGGCGTGAGTGGTTATTCCAGATAATGAGTATATCATCTTACATGGCAAAGGTTGTGAATGTCACCTGACATGCCGCCAGAGCTTTTTCCAGGGCAGTTACGCGAGAACGGATGTACTATCTATTGCAGACAAGATTTATGCCAGATAGTCTAGACCTCGACAGAGAAATTGGGGGAGCATGAGAGCGAGATTAGCAAAAGTAATGAAGGCAGCAGAAGCGGCGGCAGACCAGGACGTCTGCATTAAAAATGTGGCACTGACAGACTTGAGAAGCAATGATACAGCACACCCTACTATGTCGTCGTCATGATCACCAGCCTATTTTTTATGCCCACTGCAGGACGACCTGAAGTGGATTGGGCTATTTATGACATCACAGACACCTGCTGGAAGTTTACCCTCTGCCCCCTGCTTTTATTTTTGTCACGCTCTTCTCTCCGTCTTTATTTCCCCTTTCCCTTCCCCTAATGCAGGGTAGCAAACCGGAGGTATTAAGTCTGGTTAACCTCCCTGCCTTTCTCTCATTTGTATCTCTCCTCTCTCTTTACCCTCTGCCAAGAGACGTTTTGGTAGAATATGCAACATCAACAATCCAGGAATAGCAGGGGTGACCGCACCAAGTGACCATACTATGCCAACGGTCTGTAATCATTTGACAGTGGGAGCTCTTCTGGCCTTTATTAGCTAGCGACGTACACTCGTACGTTCGCGAAAGGAAAGTTTGAATCTACGCAGATAGCACGAGAAAACATCAACGTGATCACATGCACGACAAACCAACTCTCCCGTCAGAGTGGTCTACGTGCTATTGCAGCTCTTCTCACATTTTTAACTCGGGCATAAACTCACCTTTACGGAATGAGAACGGCATTTACAAATACAAGTTGTCGAGCTCGTGCGTGGGATTAATTAGAAGAAAAAAATTTGCAACACACCTGCAATGTTTACATTGCAGGCTTGTTGTGCGAGCAACTTGACTGCTTGATTACTTGCTTCGTGAGCAACCTCATAAGTGCTTGTGCCGTGGAACGGCCTCATTACAAACTTGGAGTCTTAAAAAGTAGCAGTTTTGGTTATATGAAAATCTTAAGTCCTCATACAAAGCTGCAAGCTAACGGCTTAATCTCGGCATAACAAACGGGCATTGATTTCATCGAGGCGACAACAGCGCCTCCCCAAGAATGAAGGCAATGTGCTTCGGCTCAACAACGAATTTCGTGTGTCTCCATGCATACTGTGAACTTATCGCCTTCTCATCTTTCAGTCTCATTTTCACGTAATTCAGTGGGTCGTAGCCAAATGGGCCCAGCCTGACAAACCTCCCTGCCTTTACCTCTTGATTTCCCCGACTCTGTGCAACAGTCACGGTCCTCCGTTAACTCTACAAAAGGAGTAGCCACTTCACAATCTCATCTTCCCTCCAATGCATTTTAGCAGATATTGAGAGCACCTGCTAAGTCTCCTACACCTGCTAAGGTACCTGCTAAGCACGAGGTCGCGTGATCAAATACAGGCCGCGGCGGCCGCATTTGATTAAAAAAAACGACGGTTTCTCTTGCATTGGGGGCACGTTAAAGATTCTCTTGATGGTCAAAATAATCCGGAGACCCCACGACGGCGTGCTTCATAGTCAAATAGTGGTTTTGGCAAGTAAAACTCCAGAATTCTATTAAATTTCCCTCCCAAGAATTGAACTGTTTCTCTGTCCTGTCACGGCCTTCGCATTCTGCTGTGATTCGCGCCCGCGGGTCACCCAGGTACCCCACGCGCTGCCTCTCGCGATCTCCCGATTAGCGAGGCAGTCGCGCCACACTTCGCTCCGTTTGCAATGTGCCGCATGGGACAGATTGTCTGCGCCAGCCACGCTACTCGCAGCCTTCTCTTCCTAATATAAACCGTTTACCTATATAACCTTAATACGAAATATTGAAACGTTAAATGAAATCACGTATAGAGCTGCGCTCAAATTTCGCACTAGGGAGTACTGTAGGCGTCGGTAAATTTCCTTTTTCAGTCCACTACGGCTTCAGTTTGGTCGGTCGGTCGGTCTGTCGGTTGTATCTCGCTTGACAGGACACAGACAACCGGCTTACACAGGGTGTCCCACCATGCACGAAGATTTAACGATATGCATATGCCACGTAGCTGGACAGAACCAAGGTAATGTTGTTTGCTGTGGAGATACTTAGATTATTTTTTGCATTCCGGCTAAGCATATAATTAGTCTTAATTATCTAATCAACTTTGCAATATTATGAATAAATTAAAAGAGCCAATGAGAAAAGTGCAGAGCAACATGAAAAACTCCTTATACAGCTTTCCGTTACCCAATACGTGCTGCATAAAAGTGTTTTTTTCTGAGCGTGAAAGAAGCAGGCGAATACACGCAAAAATGGCGCACGACTAGCAACTCGAAGCACTGCCATTATATTTGCCTGCCGTTACGTAGCACCGTAGGTACAACTAGTTTCAGGTCTACACCAGGTACCCAGCTTATGGCTTCCACAGCATATTCGTCTGCCACTTCATTGCCTGTGACCCGCCGTGGTTGCTCAGTGGCTATGGTGTTAGGCTGCTGAGCACGAGGTCGCGGGATTGAATCCCGGCCACGGCGGCCGCATTTCGATGGAGGCGAAATGCGAAAACACCCGTGCACTTAGATTTAGGTGCACGTTAAAGATCCCCAGGTGGTCCAAATTTCCGGAGTCCTCCACTACGGCGTGCCTCATAATCAGATAGTGGTTTTGGCACGTTAAACCCCATAATTTAATTTTTTTTCCATTGCCTGCGATGCCAGAGTGGCCTGTCACCTAGCACGCAACAACAGCAAGGATTAGTTTGCATGCTGCATGAATGTCTTTAAGGAGCTTGTTGAAAACGGGATTTCGGCTAGCCTTTCCACAGGAGAGGGCTGTGACAACGCTTAAGAAATCAGTGTATACTATAGTAGAATTGTGTACCTTGTACTGCACGATGTGCTCAACAGTGACCAGAACATTCCAAGCTTCCGCCGTAAAGATGTGCTATGGTTATGGAAGGTTTAGAGTGGCAGAAGTTTGAGCCAAGGGCTGCGGATGACAGCGAAGTTGCCGACTTTGAAGCATCAGTGAAGAAAGCGATATATTTATACTTGTCTTCAAGGGCTAGGAAATGTTGCTGGATTAGAGTGTTTAGTCAATTTTTATTTCCAAGCTCTTTAAATGACAAGCAACGAGCGACTGGATGTTGCTCACAAGGGGGGATGAGCTCAGCGTATTCACTTTCCTGCAGATCTGTGAAAACTATTCCAAGACTTTGCGCAATAGATTTTACAAGCAAACGGGAACGGTAGGTCGTGTGAGGGCAGGTCTAAATTTCATTTGATTTTATTTGCTTAAAGGCCCCATTGAAGGGGTATTACATACGGGGTATTACATAATAAGAGGGTATTACATAATACAACTGACTCATGGACGGATCATTTATAAATGATTTGCATAGATGCTGTTTTAGGGACATGATTTTTATAATGCATAAGTGACATAAAAATATGTTCGCTGATAATCCAGAGACCACTGATCCGACTCTGCATGAAGGCTTTGGACAAGGCTGGTACAAAAGACACCAAGTGCCGGGTGAATACCTAAGTCGTAGACAGATTCAAGGAGCTTAAGAGTTGTCTTTAAAGCTGACTGGTAAACAATACATCCATAGTCTATGCGTGACAACACATGGCTTTTAAAGAAAGTTAGGAGATAACGCCTATCTGTTGCTCACGATTGATGAGATAAAATCTTTAAAATGTTCATAGTTTTAAGACATTTAAGCGTCAATTGCTTTATATGCTGAATGCAGGTTAGCTTAGCATCGAAAATTACACTAATATTGTTTGTTCTTTCGTAATGACCAGGCTTTTCCCATTCATCGCAGTGCAAGGGTCAGGGCATGCTTCTATTCGCCTGAAATACAGAACGCAAGTAGTCGTTTCTGCAATGAATCGGAACTCGTTTTCCTCTGCCCGTTTGGCGAGCCGATTAGCAGTTAACCTTATCTGGCGTTCACACATAGATAGGTTGCAAGATTTCAAGATGATTTGAATGTCGTCCACATAGACAGAATACGATACCGTGGGTGGGATAACCGAGAGTTCATTTGGAAAAAAAGTGCGCGATAACACACTGCCAATTATTACGCGAAAGTTCCTTTCAGATAGGTAATTTCGCTGAATGTTCAGCGTACTACCACAAATTCCACACGACGACAAGTCTTGAAGAACAGCGTATCTTCAGGCGGTATCATATTCCTTCACCAGACCAAAGAATAGGGATAGACAGTATTGTCTGTGTACAGATGCATCAGGTATATGTGACTCCAGGAGGACAAGACTATCGGTTGTAGACCTCGCTCTTGGGAAGACAGATTGGCTTCAGTCCAATGTACCGCTGTAGTCTAAAAAGTAGATAAGGTAACGGTTAATCATTTCAAAGCGAAGCTTTATATGGCTAGGCGAAACGAAAATCCGTCTGTCCCCGCCTGTATACAGAAAACCACCACCACCACCACCACCACCACCATCATCGTCTTCGTCTTCGTCTTCGTCTTCGTCTTCGTCGTCGTCGTCGTCGTCGTCG
The DNA here is from genome assembly GCF_050947875.1 of Dermacentor variabilis. Classification (NCBI taxonomy): domain Eukaryota; kingdom Metazoa; phylum Arthropoda; class Arachnida; order Ixodida; family Ixodidae; genus Dermacentor; species Dermacentor variabilis. The sequence continues at coordinate 116,955,663 of NC_134572.1, read as the reverse complement.
TCGTCGTCTTCGTCGTCGTCTTCGTCGTCGTCGTCGTCGTCGTCTTCTTCTTCTTCTTCTTCTTCTTCTTCTTCTTCTTTGTCGTCGTCGTCGTCGTCGTCGTCGTCGTCGTCGTCATCGCCATCATCAATGGCTCGAGCGTCGTCGCCTTCGTCCACAGCTAGCTTGTTGGCTCGGGCGTTCGTTGTGGTCGTCGTCTTCCACAGCTGGCTCCATTGCCGCTCCCCATTCAAGCGTAGAATTTCACTTCTCTTCTGTCGTCGTAATGGAGAGGCCGCGTTTACGGGGGTATGAGCCAATTATTGAAGCAATTGAATTTTGAAGAATCGCAAGCGTCAATGGCGGACGGATGCTGCTAACCACGAGCAAACTTGAGCACACTCGAGACATCGAACGCAAGCGACAGCGGCGGACTGCGGGCATTGCGTCACTAACGTCGTTCTCTCTATCGCAGCCGAACGTGAGTGCAACATCATTAAGAAACACAAAGACATAACCAATAATTGAGAAAGACTGACGCAGTGACAAATGCCGGGGCCGCAAGTTTCAGCTTCTCTAGTTAACCATCTGTACGGAGTGCTTGGGCGGTGATTTTTTTCAAAGACCTTAAGTAAACAGCTAGTGAGTACAACAGAGTCACTAAATTTTAACTTTTCCTTGAAAATGCAACAAATCTCTTCAAACGTAGTGCCGTGCTTGCCCAGAATAACAGTTTCTCCTTTCCCGTGTATTTAGACAGACACCCACGAGCTACAGCTTCCCCTTAATGAGCAACAACATTAACTACACCTTTATTTTCAGCCGCTCAACATTGATAAATAGTGTAGCCAAGTTACTCTTTACCTCAACCTCTCCAGAGCAACTCCCGTGTAACCTAATACCCAGATGACATTATAGAAGAGCCAACGATTGCCGAAATGTCGCAGGATAATAGCTGGCGACTCATATGTCACCACTGATGCAAAGGCCGCGGCCATGTGGGACCCCGTAGATCAAGCCTTGGGATAATGCAAGGTTTCTATTCCAATTCTTTCACTTGGGCTTTGTCAGGGGTGCGAGTGTCCCTCAGCCTACGTTATCATCAGGATCGGCCTGTTTTTAGCGATATACGGTAACAGAAGCGAATCAAGTGACATGAATCATTACACAAGCATACCGGTCCGAAATCTTCAAGGAAGGCAGAACAGCTACGCCAGGAGGCAAATAGATACGTTGTACAAACTAATATGCGTGAGGAGTGACGAAGAGCTCATTTATTGGGATGGCCACATGAGCTCACATTACGGCGGCAAAGAAAGGGGGTAATGGATACGCGGTAGGAGGACGGTGGCTGGCCGCATCCATCTGAATATCTCACGCAGAATACACGGTGTGCAGGACACACATAGGGGCTCCTATTCAATCAGGCGGCTCTATGACGTGTTTATGCAGACGAAGGAGCCACAGAATTCGTGTATTTAACAAAAACCGCCCCCTTAACCCTTTGACTGCCCTTATTATTCTAGACTGCTCCTCAGACTTTGCCGGTTTTTATCGTGTGCTGGTCGAGTGAGTATTTCAAGCTGTACGGAAGCAGGTTCTGCGTCGTCGCGTTCTCCAATTTCAGCATATATCAGTAGTTTATAAATTCCTTCGGATGTCATAGTCAGAACGTATGGACCGTCTACATTTAGTGTGTAAGTGCATGTAGCAAGTGAGCGTTTTCGATGAATGAACTCCCTTTTTCTGGTCTAAGAGAACTTGTTAGAATAACACCTGCTCGTATCTTCCAGGACGTGTACATGAACGAGAAGAAAGGGGTTTAACCAAGGGGTCCGATTTTTATTAATCATATCGTGGGAACCCAAAAAAAGACACCAAGGACAATATAGGAGAAATTACTTGTACTTACTAGTTGAATTAAAGAACGGATAAACTGGCCATGAAAGTGGATGAAAAAACAACTTGCCGCAGGTGCATCGCACGCGTAATGCGAAGACGTGGAATCGTTCCCCACTTGCGGCAAATTGTTTATTCATCCACCTTCATTGCCATTAATTTATCATTTATTTAATTCAATTAGTAAGTACAAGTAATTTCCCCTATGTTGTCGTTGGTGTCCTTGTTGGGTTCTCATGATAGAACGTGAACATGTTGTATAGTACACGGTACTATTTTAATGCGACGAAGCATTATTCGGTAAAAGAGCGCAAAAAAAGGGCATGAACAAGATTGCGAACAAGCGCGTGCGTGTGTGTGTGTATGTATGTATGTATGTATGTACGTATGTATGTACGTACGTACCTATGTACGTATGTATGTATGTATGTATGTATGTATGTATGTATGTATGTATGTATGTATGTATGTATGTATGTATGTATGTATGTATGTATGTATGTGCGTGTATGTATGTATGTATGTACCCTCCTAAACTCTTTCCCATCAACTTGCTCACTAAGTAGTCCATGGTCCAATGGGTAGATAATCAGGCAGATAATGAGGCAAGAGGGGTATAGGAGAAGGTGTTTCGCCGGCGCGCGCCCTTTCGCCCCATGGATTCCGGTCGGCGCGAGCGACAGCGGGAGCTCGCACGAGAGCGGCTGCGCCGACGTCGCGCAAATCCCGAGCTTCGAGAGCGAGAATCGCAAGCAAAGCGCCAGCTGAGGAAAGCCACTATCGCCGAGGATCGAGGACGGGAAGCGCAAGCCAAGCGCAGGTGGAAGCCAAGCCAATCCCCACTTTCAAGAGAAATCAACCCAAGCCAAGCACCAGCACAGGCAAGCTAACCTCCGACTGCGAGCATAGGAGGCCGAGCAGAGACGTCGACGATGGGAAATACCTCCCAGGGAGGGCACCAATGAACGGTTCAAGAGAGAATTTCTCGACCGTGAGTGCGGCCGCAGCTGCAAGGTGTGTGATAGACTCTGGTTTGATCATGACCTCACGTAATTGAAGAGTGTGCGCAATCCGGAACCGAAGCTCGAATCTAGCAAAACGATGACAACGAGACAAAATGTTCATGAAAATAACGCTAAGCACGAGTTTAAGCTTGACAAATTAGCACCAGCTTTGCTGTTTTGACAACTTTCACTGCGTAGAACTGGGTTCACTTTTTAACACATCAATCGTCGACGAAGTAATGATTTTTTTCCCTAAGTCCTGAATACCAGCCTGTCACAGAAATTAGTCTCGGAGACATAGTTACCATACATAGTTACGTAGTTACCATACTCGGTGACAACCTAAGAATTCCGCACAAGCTCCACCTACAAAACCGCAACACATCTGGCATACGTGCTTCCACTCTCCGTAACATTGTGCCTGGGGCGGGGTGAGCCAGCGCTCGCCCCGAGTGGTATCCGTGAGGGAGCCACCGCTAGCTGCAGTGCACTCGCAGCTTAAATTACATTGCTCAGCTAATGTAAATGATAGGCTGTATACTTGGAAAATGAAAGCTCCTTGCTTCCAGTTAAAGCATCATCTTTGGCTGAGTACTTGTATTATGATCTCCCCCTAAAATTGCGAAGACGTTCAGGTTTCAGACGTAGGCGCGAATACATAAAAACACAAAGACACAAAGAGAGATCTGTACGGTGAAATTAGCCGTACGAAACATGCAGGAAAATGGAAAGCACTCCACGTCACGGAAATTAGCGAACTTAATTGGCTGGCGCATCTGTGAAATTCTATTTTGTGTTGGCCAGTGGTAGATATGCCACTGCATTTTTAGGTTATTGCCGACTACATAGTGTGTATGTAGCCAATATCTCCTAAGGTATATTTGTGATTGAATCAAAGGTCAGTAATTTGTAAAATGTGTATTTGAGGCAGCATCTTCTGCAGATGAGTTAAAATTGCTAGGCAACGAACTGAATGCAAAAAAGAAAAACGGGGTGGGGGCGGGGCAACTATACGGGATATTAAACCGGAAGGTTACGATTTCAGATCAAATAGCTTTCTCTGGCCACCACGCCAAGTGGTTATTGGTGGCGGAGTGTTTCTGCGCAAAACAGATTGAAAGATGGTCACCGGAAGCCCCGACAGACAGGAGCGCCGACTATAGCGAATCGGCTCATATATAGACGTGCTGCTGAACGACTGTGTTCTCTGCGGAAATACGCAATGAAACAAGGAACTCTACCTAAATGTCCTTTGTGCAAGAAATATATACATTCAAGTGCACCATTCCTTGAAAAAAAAAATAGAACAGTAGCTTTTTAGAAGCTTCAACGTTACCATTGCTACTCGCGTTGCCGTTCGCTTCACCAGCCTTTTATTGCTTACATAAACAGTATATAAAGAACAAGTCGCGTGAAGTACTGAAATTCGCTTAAACCCTCTCCATGCCAACATTTTATCTTTTTTTCTCGAAACCACCAAGGTGTTCCTAATGATTTTATGACTGATTCAATGTGAACAGTTTTTTTTATTTCATCAATATCGGCAGTCCATCGTTTCTCTATTTTTTCTTCTTTCTTTAGTAACTCGTAGACAATCTGACGTGTTATGCGACGCGACGCACACGCCGCAAGTTACCGCTGGCGGTTAACGCTAAGAGGGCAGGTTAACTCTTGTACGAGAGAAGTAGGCGCGTGATCGTGGTGTCAAGCTGGAACCACATGGCGGTATTTTTGGTGCGGTTGACGCGCGGCGGAGGGGCGCGGGAGTCGCTTCGACGAACGCGCCCGCCCAAATCGCGTAACCGCGCGGTATACTGTTGGGAGTCGAAGGGAACGCGTCGCGTCCTTCGCGTGCACCTCGGTTTCTCTGATTATTGGCCTCGGTATACGCGGCGCGCGATGATCGCGAATCGCGATACCGCGTCGACTCGCAGCGCGATCGCCGTGGACAAAAAGTGCAACCTAAAAGTGGTCTAACGTCGTCTGAGGTCAGTTTGGGTGGCCTAACGTCGGCAACAGCTTAGCTGTACATTCACTAGTTCGTAGGGTGGAATGGAGGGGGATTTTTATCTTCGCCTAGTCTTCCCTCCCCCCCCCCCCCTCCCGAAGTTCTACGTCGGTGGTTAGTTTCTCGCCTGGTGGTCACGCGAGCCAGCCTGCAGAAAATCGGCCCCACACCGGCTTTAGCTTTGCTCCTCCGAAAGTTCTTCCTTCGACACGCAGGTGGTACTAGGCGCCGTTAATCGTTAACGTAACCGCAGCAAAGACTATTCACCGCTCATGATCCGTCCATATCTTGAACGCATGGGCTTTTATGAAAGCTTCGCAACGGTGGTCGAGAACGGTTGCAGGACGCAGTTGTCGTGGATTCCACTGCTCGATACGCGAGGAATGACCGCACCCTATCTGATATCGTGTAGCGACATTTAGCCTTGGCCGGCGCACCAAGGCTTCGCTAGAAATAATTTTAAAAAATTAAATTATGGGGTTTTACGTGCCAAAACCACGTTCTGATTATGAGGCACGCCGTAGTGGAGGACTCCGGAAATTTCGACCACCTGGGGTTCTTTAACGTGCACATAAATCTAAGTACACGGGTGTTTTTGCATTTCGCCTCCATCGAAATGCGGCCGCCGTGGCCGGGATTCGATCCCGCGACCTCGTGCTCAGCTGTCCAACACAGAAATAATTTCTACAGTGCATCGGATGTGCATAATTGTTTTCTTTATATTCTCATTTGCGAGCGGATTTGCTTTGTTAATTACTTTTTCGGATAGCCCGCTCGTAGATACAATTTTTAATGTGTTCCAATGACAGCAACAACATAACCTGACGAAGGAGTACCTGCAGCCCAGGATGCACGTTTAACAATTGTGTTGCAATGTGACCAATCGCTTGCAAATTGGGATAAAGGGGATTTTCTGCAAATGTGCTCCCTGCAATTGTGAAGCGACAAATGAAAAAGAAAATCCACCATTGACGAAGCGTTTGCTTGTCAACGAAAACCGTTTCCACTGTTTCGATTAATACGACCAAGCGTATAGGTGAACCAAGTGGTCTTGCCAACCACTTCTCCCCTCGCAATTTTGAAAAATAAAGAAAATAATAAAAAAGGAAAAAAAGGAAAAAAAAGGAGAAAAGGAGAAAGAAGGCTATTGCGTGCAGTGGGTATCGCTTGCGGACACAAGGCGGTGTTCTACCGCACTGAGACCCTTTAACAACTCTGACATCACGAAAAGCTAACTGCGCAACGATCTCATGCACCTAAATGTAACTACTCTTCACCAGTGACATCCATCATGGTAGATTCAAGAGAGCGTATTCTGATGCAAGTATTATGATGAGCTCAAACATTACGCTTAGCCACGAGGGGGATAGCCCAGCGACGATATTATCACAACACCGACGTAAACAGCTTTTATAGTGTGAGGAGAGAAAAAAAAGAATACCAAACTTCTTACTGTGTCCTACTCTTCTGGATGTTCTTTCCCTCACTTTCTCCTCATTTCTTTTATAGCAAACGTAAAAGAAGCCAATACATTGCATTCGGTGCCTCTTCATAAATGCGGCTCCGTAAGTGCTCGACGTGTTCTTCCTCAGTCACTGGCTGTATTGGCTCCTTCTGCTTTTATCGAGAGTGAAACGACGCTTGTTGGTTTTCATTCGTTCCTGTGCCCCAGACAGAGCTTGAGGAATGAGATTGGTACTTGCATTCCGGACCAATGATCACTTCATTTTCTGTTTCGATTGCACGTGCCAACTTCGGGTCTGTTTATTTTCTATATCTCTCCTCGTAGGATTAATCTCGGAGCGTCCGGCGAAGCTCTTGCTGCGTTAACAGGATTACGACGAGCGTTGCGCGTGCAATCATTTATTTACTGAGACTCCAGTCCGTATAAGCTCCGGCATCATGCGGACAAGAACAGAGGAGGAGCTGGGACCTCGCAGGGATTGCAAAGCCAACTAGCGCGGCGATCAGGAGCTCATCCGTGATCACTTTTTTATTGATCTTGCTGTTGACGTCAGCGAGGTTGCGTATGCTGTTTCTGTGCCGCCTCAGAGACGCTACTCGGACGCCGCAACTATAGGCGACGCTGAAGCCTCGCCTATACTACGATTGGCCTCGGAGTTAACGAGCGTCGTTACTTGCTGAAGGTCCCTGCGGTCGTGCAATATCCGCCGTCACGTAAGTTTATTGGTTGGTGTTTATTTGTCACTTTGGCTGTTTGTTTAGAGCATGGAGGAAAGTAGGAACAGACACCCAGCATCGATAAAGGCGAGAGGAAGGCACAGAGCTAGTAGAGGGACAAACACTTCAGCCCCTCTAGAAAAAAACATTTTTTTTTTAGCCTACGATGGGTAGGTGGCAAGGGATTTCTCAGACCAAATTTCAGACTTACCAGGACGAGGAAACTAGCTAACAATTTTAGCTCGGTGCTTTCGGAATATCCCTAATAGTGTTTGTTTTTCCACGCGCAATTCTGACGTTTCGAAGTAAGAACTTACGAAGCCTCCATGTTGGCGTAGCGGCGTTGGTGGTGCGCTGCTTAACACGAGGTCGGGGGTTAAAATAGCGGCCACGGCGGCCGCGTATCGATGGTGGCGAAATGCAAGAACGTCCGCTTACCGTGCATTGGGCGCAAGATTAACAGGTGGTCAAAATTAATCCGGAACCCTCTACTGCGGCGTGCCTGATAATCAGGTGGAGGTGTTGGCAGGCAAAACAATAAAATTACAAAGAAAAGTTTTAGAGATAGCAGTCTGTCTCGAAACAAAATAGTTGCTTGAAGTCAGTGCACTGCGTCAATAAGTTTAATCAAGAAGCGCAAAGGTGTTGCCTTATCACAGATTCTTGCTTGCGATCGCTCACATATTATAAAGAAGTCGTGGTACCCGGTGATCTTACCCGGATAGGTGGTAATCGTTTGTTGACAATGAAGATCACAATGACTGATGTGATGAAAGTGACGAGGATGCAAGACGAAGGAGAATAACTTATTAAAGAAGGCAACGAAAATATAATCAATCGAAGAAACAAGAGAAACCGGGCTCTTCGTAGCTCTACGGGAACAATCTACCGATCATGTCGAATTACACAAGGCACAAAGAATTCAATTAGACTGACCGCGGCTTGGCGAGTCGACAGTATAAACAGCACTAACAGTAGATCAGAAAAATTAGCTGGACATCCGGGGATTCAATTTGGGACACCAAATACCGGTCCATAATATCAAACACTGATGCACACAAACACACACTCGCATACAAGATTGTCGAAAGGAGCAGGAAAGCCTGTTTCGCAATAAATAAATGTCAAGAATGCTTGAACATTGAAGCTGGTCTACTCGGTGTGTAACCTGTTCAGCCTCGTGCATCCGTGTTGGTCTTTGATGAAGCTTCACCAACTAGCCGAGTCTGAGTCGTGGACCGCAAAAATAACCGGGCACTCTGCACACAAACGAAGAAACAAACAAACAGCAACAGAAAAAAAGGAGTAAATAACAGGCAGCGCAGCTGCGGAAACCGTGTCTGCTTCCTTCATTAAATAAAACAGTGGGTTTTCTTTTTCCTTTCTCGTTTTCTCTTTTTCGTTGGAGGCAACTTGTATTCCGGACTCATGGGAGAGAATGCGAGGCCATCGGAAAGCGGGACAGGCGTGTTTCGCTTAACTATGAACCCTCTAGCCAGTTTATCCTATATTGTCAGCCATCTTCTTATGGTGTTTGACGAAGAAGAGTACATCTTCAGAGCCTATCTAACATGCAAGCCTAGCACTCGCCAAATGATTGCAACGAAATATCAAGTGGCTACCCTCCGTCTTATAGTCTTACCAGCATCCGATATTACGAGCTTTCTTTTTCGCCTCGGAAATGATGTTCATAAGAGCGGACATTTGGGCAACGTGGTACAGATGCGTTATGGAAATAAACAATTATCCATCTTTTATGCAGACCGTAAGAAAACACACACCACCGCTGTGTGTGTCTTGGTTTCCTACGGTCTGCGCAGAAGTTGCTCTGATGATTTCCATGATGTAGTAAATGAAGATCGATTGGCCCGTAGCTGTTTCATGAGAACCTTCCACCCCCAACTCTTCCCCCGCATCCAACGCGCGCGTTGCAGTCCTATCTGTGAAGATAAGCGTGGGAACGTGCCGGCAGACACCGAAATAAATAAATAAATAAATAAATAAATAAATAAATAAATAAATATATATATATATATATATATATATATATATATATATATATATATATATATATATACAGACACACACACATCGAAAGTTGGCTTGAAAGTGAATTAGGGTATGTTTTGAGCGAAGCACCACACCTGTGTCGGATAAAAATCGGAGTATTTACGTTATGTATTCGAACCACTTTTGTGTCTAAATATAACAAAACATTTTTTTTTTCAGTGACACATGAGTATTCCTTCATTAAGCGCTCCTGTCCAGAGAGAGAGAGAGAGAGAATCAACTTTTGTGCTGAGCCCTTAGTGACGGTTGGTGCGCGCTGGCACCAGATGGGGTGGAACCTTCTGCTCAGGTCCCATATGCGTCCAGCAGTTCCTGGCCCCTAGCCGCCAGCGCGAGCTGGGTCGGTAGGTCGGGGCTGGACAACAAGGTCTCCCATCGCTCGGGGGGGGGTTGGGGCTGGGGAGGGTGGGGGGTAGGGATGGGGGGGCGGGGTTCTTGAGCTTAGTGCACTCTGCAAGGATGTGTGCTAGAGTGCCTTTTGACCGTCTGCAAAAAGGGCATGAAGTGTCATGCTCTGTTGGGAACATCTTGTGCAAGAGCACGGGATGCGCTAGCGACCTCGCTTGCATGCGTCGCACGATCGTTTGCTGCATTCGGTTGAGTTGCGGATGCGGACGGGGAAGCCTACATCTGCCGCTTCTGTACGTTTTCGTGATTTCTTTGTAGCTTTTCACGGGGTGCGGTAGCTCTGGCTCGTCCTCGGCCCGGATTGAAAGTTCTCGGGCATAGTGGTCGGCGAGTGCGTTGCCTTCCACTTGCGAGTGAGCCGGGACCCACACGAGCTCAACGGCCCGTCCCGGTGATTTGCATTTGGTGAGGATCGCTAGTGCCGCGGGAGAGATATTCCCCTTGCGGTAGCTTGCGTAGGCCGTCTGGGAGTCTGTGACCACGGTCCTCAGTCCCGGTTGTGCGAGTGCGAGGGCCACGGCCACTTCTTCTGCTTCGGCTGTATGCGTCGTCCGTATCGAGGCGCCTGTGACCAGTTTATCAATGGTGGTGACGACCGCCGTTGCTCCAGTGCCATGCTTGGGAAGCGAGGCGTCCGCGTAGAGGACCTCGGGGTCCTCTTCCAGCTGTCGAGCCAGTGCCTTGGCCCGCGCAGAGCGTCTCTCGTTGTTCCTCCCCGGCTGCATGTTCCGGGGGAGGGGCTTGGTTTTAATAATGTCTCTCCACGTTGTGGAGAGACGACGACGACGCTGACGGAGTGCATGCGCCTCGTATGGGCTCCGTATATTTCAAACTCTTGTGGCCAAACAATCACCGCTGGACCCAAACTAACGTCGGAACCAGCTTCCGGAAGTGATCCGCTACCGATCAAGACCAGTCCCGACGCCAGGGACCCAGGACAAGGGTTTCTACGACCACAAGATTGCTAACCCTAACAAGATCTTCAGCTGCTCCGTCTGGCCGAGAAACAGGTGCGCCGCAGCTACGAAGGTGCGCGGCGTCGCTGCCGCAGTCCCGGCTCCCGAGGACTTCGCCCAACGACTCGCATCCCCGTGAGATCAAGTAAGCGCAGCCCCTGCCCTCATTATGGAGGTAGTAGAGGTTATGGAGGTAGTAGGAAATAGCCCCCGAAGAAGTTACCGTTGAGGCAGGGTGGCTTGTCAGCCACCGTAAGCAACGACAGACTACGCAGGCATCATCCCTACCCATACATGGCTCCCTCCGTGCAACAGCAAGCGCACGCACCAAGAGTACCCAGCAGTCCGCACTACGCCCACGCGCACCACGGCAACCACGACTTCCGAAGAACGATATCAAGATCGTCATACGCCCAAGAGACGGTTTCAACGTGTCCGAACTAGGAGACGCCCAGATACGCGACTCAATACTACAGATCACGGGCATTACAACCAAAGAAGCAGAGGACGACATTTACCGCTCATGCACGGATAATAACGTCATTGTAGTTAGCACGCCAATCATGTCTAACGCCGAAAAATACTGCCGCATCCGCAGCCTCCCCATCGGAGCAGTCCGCTACGCAGCCACAGCATACGTCACACCGCCGGAGGACACAGCCAAAGGAGTCATACATAACATCCCTGCATATGACACAGAAGAAGACATTACCAACAGTCTCGTTTACAAGAAGAACCCTACGATTCTGCAGGCCCGACGAATGGGCAGTACTAATTCAGTGCTCATCGTATTCGACGGAAAGCAAGTACCGTACCATGTCTACTACCGCGGAGCAGAATACAAATGCTATCTACATAAGAAGCGCATCGAGGTCTGCGACATCTGCGGGACCGTCGGCCACAGGGCCGATGTATGCCCCACTCCAACCCAGAAGAAATGCAAGAGCTGTGACACAGTAAATCCACCGGATGATCACCCCTGTCACCCTTGCTGCGCGCTCTGCGGCAAAGGCCACCCGACTGGCGATAAGTCCTGCCATCGCCGCTTCCAGACACCACACCTCCTACTCCAACGACGATGGCAACGCCTACGACTGGGACAGCAAGGAGCGGACCAGGAGACGGGGTCATCGACTTCAGCAAATGGAGACTCAGCTCTGCCAACACCGAAGCCGACACCACAACCGCAGGCTCCCGAACGCAGCAACTCACGCGGACGCAGTCGGTCTCGTGGACGCAGCCGCTCCCGAGGTCGCAGTCAGTCACAAGGACGCAGTCACTCCCGGAGCGGACCGGATTCAACACCACCGCAGCAGCAAGGAAACGCAAGCCTTCGAACGACAACAGTTAAAGTGCAAGACACACCCCCCAAGGTAAGCTGGGCCAGCATTGTCTCCCACACAGGTCACACCTCACAACCTATAGCAACCCCAGTGAACACAGTTAGCGACGGTACCATGCACAGCTTCATGCATGAGCTCCGATCCTTACGTGCTGAGATACAGGACCTCAAGACAGAAAACGCTAAGCTCAAATCACAACTTGCAGACACACAACCCAAACACTTACCATCAAATGCAGACATCCTTCCTGTCCCTGCAATAGATTGCCCGCACACCACCCAACAACCAACCCCGCACAAGCGCAAAGCTCTCGAACCAATCTCAACAGCGGCACCACCAGCATACACTTCAGAAGGAAATGTCAACTGTGAGGCCCTCACTGAGCTGCAACAGCGGATAGAACGCAACCTGAACGACGCAATAGACTGTAAGCTTGCCACGTTGCTCGACGCCTCCATTGCAAATGCTCTCGAACGCGCAATGGACAACCTTGTTTGGGATCGGACTGCTGGTACGATCTGTTGGGAACTCGGCGCTGACGCCCGTGGTTGTACCTGGGTCGCAAGCCCCAAGGGTAGCGTTGGCCTGGCGGCCTGGGGTACAACTGGAAGCATCCGAAGGTCCCGGCAAAGCATGAGTCGACTGGTAACAACGAAACAACTTGTTTATTTTAACATCGCAAAGAGTTGGCGGTCAGGTTTGACCGAAGTAGAGAGACGGGAGAGCACTTCACTCAACAGAAGAAATCGGAGCCCTCCTTTTGGCGTCCGGGGGCAGCTGTTTTTATACTCTCGCAGTTGAGGGCAAGAAGGAACCCCTCAAAAGACGAGCACGTGAATGTACAATGGGCTAATGGTGACGCACACTGTCGTAGCGATGCCGTAGCACCATGTCGAGCACGATCTCGTAGCACCCTGTCGTGGCGCTGCCGGTCGGACACAATGACTGTAATGAGAAGATGGTCCCTGCTTTGGCATCGCCTGTTTCGGGCATAATGACTGGAACGAGATCCCTGCTTTGGCATCGCCTGTTTCGGGCCCAATAACTGGAATGAGATCCCTGCTTTGGCATCGCCTGTTTCGGGCACAATGACTGGAACGAGATCCCTGCATTGGCATCGCCTGTTTCGGGCCCAATAACTGGAATGAGATCCCTGCTTTGGCATCGCCTGTTTCGGGCACAATGACTGGAATGCGAGGATGATCCCTAGGCGGTCGCATCGCCGCAGTCGCGCCTGGAAACACCTGGCGATGAGTGTTGCGGCGACGACGATCGGGCCAAAATGTCTGCCGCCCCGCCGCAGTCGCGCCGGCAAAACCACGTGTCGCAGGCGAAACGCAACAGACCGCCCCGCCGGGGGAAGGAGATCCCGATGGACAGGGGACTGCATCCGCTGTCCGGAGGGATGTCGCTCGATGATGCTCATAACCGAAGTCGGGCGTCCCTTGACGTTTCTTGAGCGCAGCGCACAGAGAAGGCCTCGTTCTCTCGTTCAGGTTCGCACGGGACACTGCAAAGTGACTTCGGGAGAGTTCACATTTTTGTTCTCGTTCCCGGCAAGCGTTAGAACTACGCTGAAACTCAACCGCTCAGTCAGCAAGCACGGCACAACCCTCACTAAGCCCTGCCAGGCTCTTTCCCCTTTTTATACCACTGCCTAGTTCCTTACAGTAGTCTAGCATCACTCAGAACGCGTCCACAAATTGAAAAATTGCACTAGAAAGCATATCATCACTTTGAAACACTAAACAAAAGCAATATGTTAAAAAAAAATCCTGCCTCAGGAAGAAAAACATCAGTAACAAACAATTTTGAGGCTGATTCCTACGTTAGGGGCTTCGACTTAAGCCATCGGCGTTACCGTTGAGACTCCCCTTTTTGTAACGCACCTCAAAGGAATATTGTTGTAAAGCGAGGCTCCAGCGCAGGAGGCGGCCATTTTTGGGAGAGATGGTCTGCAGCCATTGGAGAGGGCAGTGATCCGTCTCAATGATAAACCTCGAGCCGGCTAGATAGCATGACAATTTCTGAACGGCCCACACGAGACATGCACACTCTTTCTCGGTGGCGCTATACGCCTGCTCACGACTGGTCAGCTTACGACTAGCATACAGGACGGGGTGTTCTACTTCTCCATTTTCCCGTTGGCACAGTACAACGCCCATGCCTCGCTCACTAGCATCGCACTGAACAATGAACCCTTTTGTATAGTCTGGCGATCGTAGCACAGGCTGGCTTGTTAGGGCACTCTTTAGGGCGCTAAAAGCTCTTTCCTTGGTCTCGTCCCAGACGACTGTTTGAGGCTCTGTCTTTCTTAGAGCATCCGTCAGGGGAGCCGCGATATCAGAGTACCTAGGGATGTACCTCTGATAGTAGCCGGCGACACCCAAGAACGACCGAATATCGGTCTTGGTGCGCGGTTGCGGAAAGTCTCGCACAGCGGCCACTTTTATTTCAGAGGGGCGGCGACGACCCTGACCAATCACGTGACCGAGGTAGACAACCTCGGCCTGTGCTATCTGGCACTTAGGAGCCTTGACTGTCAAGCCCGCTTCGCGCAGGCGGGTTAGCACTGCCCGCAAGTGTGTCATATGCTCAGACCAGGATGCGGAGAATATCGCTACGTCGTCTAGATACGGTAAAGCGAATTCTTGCTGTCCCCGCAACACTTTATCCATGAGACTTGAAAAACAGTATGGCGCGTTCTTCAAACCAAAACTCAACACTTTAGGACGGAATGTTCCCATTGGTGAAATGAACGCCGCATACCTACTAGCCTCTTCTGTAAGTGGAACCTGCCAATAACCCCTGACAAGATCTAGGGTGGAAATAAACTGAGCGCTACTAACTTTCTCAAGGCGCTCCTCGATGTTAGGGATCGGATAAATTTGATCCTTAGTGATGGAATTAAGCCTGCGGTAGTCGACGCAAGGACGAGGTTCCTTGCCCGGTACCTCAACTAAAATCAAAGGGGAGGTATAATCACTCTCACCTGCCTCAATAACACCGAGCTGTAGCATTTTCTTTACCTCAGCCTCCATAATATCGCTCTGGCGGGGTGACACCCGATACGCCTTGGATCGTACTGGCTCTGGGGAGGTAAGTTCTATATCATGAGTAAGTACCGAAGTCCTACCAGGCCTCTCAGAGAACAGACCTTGAAACTCTTGTAATAGCTGGTGTAGTTCGGTTTTCTGCTCGGGCGACAGCGGTGCTTTACTGATAAGGTCACTAATGACTTGACCGGTGTCTTCCCTGTTCGTCACTGAGCCTAGTCCCGGAAGCTCGACCGGAAGCTCTTCAGGAACGTTTATCATCATGCACACCACTGCTTCCCTTTGTCTATAAGGTTTGAGCAGATTACAGTGGTAAACTTGCTGTGCTTTCCGCTTTCCTGGCAGACTTACCACGTAGTTAACGTCCGACAGTTTCTGAACAATTCGTGCTGGGCCCTCCCACTGCACGTCTAGTTTGTTGTTTAGCGATGTGCGCAATATCATGACCTCATCGCCAACCTCAAAACGACGGGCCCTGGCTGTCCGATCATAATAAACCTTGGCCCTCTGCTGGGCCTTGGCCATTGCTTCACCTGACAACTCCTGTGCCCTTCTTAAGCGTTCGAGGAGCTTAAGCACGTACTCCACCACGACTGGGTCGTCGCCCCTACCTTCCCACGATTCTCGAAGCATGCGAAGCGGAGATCGAAGCGAGCGACCGTACACCAGTTCAGCTGGCGAAAACCCCGTAGCCGCATGCGGCGCGGTCCTTAAAGCAAACATCACCCCAGGCAGACACAGCTCCCAGTCAGTTTGATGTTCAAAACACAAGGCTCTCAACACGCGCTTCATGACGGAGTGGAGCTTCTCAACGGAATTCGACTGTGGGTGGTACACTGAGCTGTGTAGCAGCTTTACCCCACACCTTTCGAGAAAAGTTGTCGTCAAAGCGCTAGTAAACACTGTGCCCTGATCTGATTGGATTTCCGCAGGAAAACCAACTCGCGCAAATATGGACAGTAGTGCATTAACTATCTCAACTGAGCTGAGTTCTTTAAGCGGCACTGCTTCAGGGAACTTTGTCGCTGGGCAGATCACAGTCAAAATGTGTCTGTACCCCGTGGCTGTTACCGGCAGAGGTCCCACAGTATCAATAACGAGCCGTCTAAAAGGCTCCGTAATGATAGGTACCAATTTCAACGGCGCCCTCGATTTGTCCCCTGGTTTGCCCACCCGCTGACAAGTGTCACATGTCCTCACGAAATGGTCTGCGTCCCGAAAACACCCTGGCCAATAGTACTCTTGCAAGAGACGGTCCTTAGTTTTCTTAACTCCTAGGTGTCCGGACCACGAACCCCCGTGTGACAAGCGCAACAGATCCTGACGATAGCATTGAGGCACGATCAGCTGATCGAACTCCACTCCTCGGCGGTCTAGATACTTCCGGTACAGGACTCCCCCTCTTTCCACAAAACGCGCAGTTTTCCTGGCGATACCTTCTTTGACATTGCAGCGCACGTTTTCCAGGCTGCCATCCTTTTTTTGCTCGGCTATCAAAGCCGTCCGGCTGACTTTTAGCAACCTATCAAGTCCGTCTGACGTAGGCGCGATGAGCAAATCAGTAGATAGCTCTTCTAACTTTCCCGCGTCGGGCGTTTCCTCTCCAGTATCTGGCGCCTTTAACGTTACAGACTCAAGTTTATTCAGTTCGGGCGTGCCCTGAATATCAGCTTGCTGCGCCTCTGACCCTTTTTCGTTGTTTGATAACGTCGGCCCCGCAACTACCGCCTTTGCAGCGAGCTCCCGAACCTTCGATCTGGTTAAGGCCTGAACACTAGCTTCACCAAACAAAAGCCCCTTCTCGCGCAGGAGGTGATCGGACCTGTTTGAAAATAGGTACGGGTACTGGGGTGGCAGCATAGATGACACTGCCGCCTCCGTCTCAAGCGCTCCGAAAGGTCCTTCAATAAGCACTTTTGCTACCGGCAGACACACGCTATGAGCTTCCACGGCTTGCTTGATCCACGCGCACTCGCCCGTGAACATATGGGGTTCTACGTAAGATGGGTGAACTACATCCATCGTAGCTGCGGAATCGCGAAGCACTCGGCACTCTTTCCCGTTCACGAGGAGGTCTCGCATGTAAGGCTCGAGAAGCTTCATGTTCTCGTCCGTGCTGCCTATTGAAAAAAACACAACTTTTGGTGTTGTTTCCGGACACTGCGCCGAAAAGTGACCCGGCTTCTGGCACGTATAACAAACGCCCGCTCGCCTCATCTCGAACCGCTTTCTGCGTTCGGCTTCGGCTGCCGTCTCTTTACGTTTGGTCGGATTGCTTTCACTCGCATCCTCACTACGCGTGTCCCCCTTAAATCTCATGGGCGTGAACCTTGGCCTCTCAGACTTGGAGCCAAATTCACCCTTTTGACCGTCCTTAGCTCCGCGAGCTCGACGCGTCACAAACTCCTCGGCTAGCTCAGCGGCTTTAGCCACCGTACAAACGTCTGGCCTATCCAAGACCCAGTATCGCACGTTCTCAGGTAACCGACTATAAAACTGTTCTAGCCCGAAACACTGCAGAACTTTATCGTGGTCACCAAACGCTTTCTCTTCTTTGAGCCACTCCTGCATGTTCGACATAAGCCTATACGCAAACTCTGTATATGACTCACTTCTGCCTTTCTCATTTTCCCGAAACTTCCGACGGAACGCTTCCGCAGACAGCCGGTACTTTTTTAGCAGACTCGATTTTACTTTGTCGAAATCCTCTGCCTCCTCTCTATCCAAGCGAGCGACTACGTCGGCCGCCTCGCCGGGTAACAAAGTGAGCAAGCGCTGTGGCCACGTTTCCCGACAGAACCCCTGCTTCTCGCACGTTCGCTCAAAGTTAACCAGGAACAAACCAATGTCCTCTCCAAGCTTAAACGGCCGCATCAGGTCAGTCATTTTGAACAATACTCGTTCTCCTGCACCGTGTGCCTGACTTCCATTACGAGCGCGTTCCATCTCTACCTCGAGACGCTTCATTTCCAAAGCGTGTTCGCGCTCTTCTTTTTCTTTCTGCTCTTTAAGTTCGCGCTCCTGTTTCTCTTTTTGCTCTTTAAGTTCGCGCTCCTGCCTTTTTGACCTCTCCTCAATAGTCTCAAGGCATTCCGACAGCTCGTCATCCTCAGCCTCTAACTCAAGAATAGCCTTTAGCAGTTCAGGTTTTCTTAGTTTGTCTGAGACATCCAGACCCAACTCTCTTGCAAGCTCCAACAATTTCGGTTTGCGCAACGACTTCAAATCCATGGCTGCTCTGAATGCTGCTTTCTCTACTGCTTACTATTGTCTTGCCGCAAACTAACCCGGCAGCAACGACAACCACAATTACCAGCTCTGTTTCTGACACTAACAAAAAGCCTGGCAAAGCTCAGAAGAAGAAAGTCCCGCACTCACCTAACCTCGCAGGCAGGAATTCCGCGCAGTCGTTCCGCTGCAGGCAACCAGTCGTCACACAGGGCTCGTTGCACTGCTCCCGGATCGTCGTTGAGCTGCTCAGCATACTGTCAACTGCATCTCTTTGCTGCTGGCCTCCGTTGTCGCGATCTCACCGCTGGCAGACAGTTGTTTGAA
The DNA here is from genome assembly GCF_050947875.1 of Dermacentor variabilis. Lineage (NCBI taxonomy): Eukaryota > Metazoa > Arthropoda > Arachnida > Ixodida > Ixodidae > Dermacentor > Dermacentor variabilis. The sequence continues at coordinate 116,937,204 of NC_134572.1, read as the reverse complement.
GTCGGAGGCGATCTCACCGCTGCCAACCAGATGTTTGGGATCGGACTGCTGGTACGATCTGTTGGGAACTCGGCGCTGACGCCCGTGGTTGTACCTGGGTCGCAAGCCCCAAGGGTAGCGTTGGCCTGGCGGCCTGGGGTACAACTGGAAGCATCCGAAGGTCCCGGCAAAGCATGAGTCGACTGGTAACAACGAAACAACTTGTTTATTTTAACATCGCAAAGAGTTGGCGGTCAGGTTTGACCGAAGTAGAGAGACGGGAGAGCACTTCACTCAACAGAAGAAATCGGAGCCCTCCTTTTGGCGTCCGGGGGCAGCTGTTTTTATACTCTCGCAGTTGAGGGCAAGAAGGAACCCCTCAAAAGACGAGCACGTGAATGTACAATGGGCTAATGGTGACGCACACTGTCGTAGCGATGCCGTAGCACCATGTCGAGCACGATCTCGTAGCACCCTGTCGTGGCGCTGCCGGTCGGACACAATGACTGTAATGAGAAGATGGTCCCTGCTTTGGCATCGCCTGTTTCGGGCATAATGACTGGAACGAGATCCCTGCTTTGGCATCGCCTGTTTCGGGCCCAATAACTGGAATGAGATCCCTGCTTTGGCATCGCCTGTTTCGGGCACAATGACTGGAACGAGATCCCTGCTTTGGCATCGCCTGTTTCGGGCCCAATAACTGGAATGAGATCCCTGCTTTGGCATCGCCTGTTTCGGGCACAATGACTGGAATGCGAGGATGATCCCTAGGCGGTCGCATCGCCGCAGTCGCGCCTGGAAACACCTGGCGATGAGTGTTGCGGCGACGACGATCGGGCCAAAATGTCTGCCGCCCCGCCGCAGTCGCGCCGGCAAAACCACGTGTCGCAGGCGAAACGCAACAACCTCCTTACTGCGAAACTAGAAACGCTACTACTGCCCAGAATTGAGCAAGCCTTTGCGGCAAGAGGACAACAGCGACAGGAAAACATGGACGACACGCGCAAAGTGTTTCAAGACATGGTCGCGACTCTGGCTCAAAATCACAACACCCGTTTGACAGAATTGGAAAACACCCTACTCCGTCCCAGAGCAGGTCCCCTAAAGAAGCCGTACTCGCGTCCCGACAAAGATGGCTGCGAGTAATCCAGAACGTGCTACCTACTGCATTTGACAGTGGAACTGCCGGGGCTTCCGGCGAAAACGAGCACACTTAGAGCAATATATTACCTCTCTCGCACCACATACTTCCCCCGATGTTATCGCATTACAAGAGACCGGAGTAGCGGCTAAGCTGTCGGGATACGCGGCATACACCGCAGTTTGCGATGACAACCGCAGGCCCCAAGTAACCACACTAGTTAAGCGAAACATTCCGGTTATACAGCATCACACAGGCATTGATACAGCAGCCCACATTTTCCTGGAGATCATCCCGTCTGCAAGGCGCAAGCAGCAGAGTCTCTTCATCCTCAATGTGTACAGCAGCCCCAAACAACAACATAGGTTTCTACGACTTTTCACCAAAGCAGATCAAGTAGCTAGGGGAGCCCCCCTGCTCATCGTAGGGGACCTAAACGCCCCTGCGGTGGCATGGGGATACCCAATGGACCGCCGAAAGGGAAGACAACTATGGCTTGACGGACAGAATCTAGGTCTTACTCTTGTCACGGATCCAACTTGTCCCACCCGTATGGGAAACAGCGTTAGCAGAGACACTACTCCGGACTTAACATTCGCAAAACGAATTCCACAAGCAGACTGGATCAACACACAAGACAACTTGGGCAGCGATCACTATTTAATCCAAACAAAAGTTCCAGCGGGCCCGCGAAAGCCTAAGGGCCGTCAACTCCGCATAACGAACTGGGACGCTTTCCGGCAGGCCAGAGCCCTCACCTCTTTCTCGGGTACCCAACCCCCTTTCGAAGATTGGGTCGCATCCTTGCTGCAAGACGCGAGCGAAGCCACTAAATTGGTGCCTGAGGAAGCTAATCTGCAGGAGGCAGATAGCAAGTTACTGCATATGTGGGAAGCCCTCGCCAGTCTGCAACGCAGATACAAACACAACAAGCTCAACCGAACGCTCAGGAAACGTATTAGTACTCTCACCCTTCACATCGAAGACTACGCACGACAACTTACTCGTCAAAATTGGCACAGCACATGCGACAGCATGGAGCGGCAACCAAACCTGCCCAAAACGTGGAATATCCTCCGTTACCTCCTCGATCCGGCCAACAGCAAGAACACACAACAGCACAACTTGCAAAAAATTATTCACACCCATCCGGGCACGGACGCACAAGTTCTTCAAGAGCTGATAGACCGATACATAGGACCTCAACCTACTACACCCGCTCCAGCATACACAGGCACCGCTAACGACCACCTGGACGCGCCCATACAAGCAGCAGAAGTGCGGGAAGCCATCCTCGCACTCCGCCCTAACTCGGCCCCGGGACCTGATGGCGTTACTAATAAAATGCTTCGCAACCTAGATGAGGATTCTATACTAGCCCTCACAGCTTATTTTAACGCATACTGGGAAACTGGAAACCTCCCCTCACAATGGAAAGAAGCCAAAATTATTATGATTCCCAAACCCGGGAAGCGCCTCCTACTCGAAAACCTCCGTCCTATCTCCCTCACTTCATGTGTCGGAAAGGTCCTCGAACACGTCATCCTCACACGCTTACAAAGACATATGAACGACAATGACCTCTACCCCAATACCATGATTGGCTTCCGCTCGAAACTTTCTCCTCAAGATATCATGATTCAGCTCAAGCACCAAATTATCGATGGCGACAAAAGCTCCAGGCTGGACACCAAAGCCATCTTGGGACTAGACCTAACCAAGGCATTCGATAACGTCACGCATGAGGCCATACTGAACCAACTAGCACAACTTCAGGTTGGTCATCGAGCATATAACTACGTGAAGAATTTTCTTACAGGTCGCACGGCCACCATTACCATCGGAGGGTTGCAGTCGCCAATTATTCACTTCGGCAGCAAAGGCACGCCGCAAGGATCGGTTCTATCCCCTTTTCTGTTCAACGTGGCCTTGCTCGGACTACCGCCTGCATTAGCTAGCATCCCCAACCTCAAGCATAGCCTCTACGCAGACGATATCACCCTGTGGGTCACCGGGGGCAGCGACGGGGACATCCAAAACACGCTGCAGCAAGCCATCAACGAGGTCGTTGCATACGTAGAACCGCGCGGCCTGGCGTGCTCCCCACAGAAATCGGAGCTCCTTCTGTACAAACCTACTTGGGGAGGTCGACGCCCAGACCCTCACCCGCCCGAGATAGAACTCCACGTGCACCAGCAACGCATACCTACTGTACCTAGCATTCGTATCCTTGGCTTACGCATCCAACATAACGGAAGAAACACGGAGATACTCAAGCAATTAGATAATCATGTACACCAAACCACTCGCCTCATTGCACGCATCGGAAATCGACATCACGGGATGAAAGAAAGCAACCTTATACGCCTGGTAACCGCCTACGCCCTGAGCAGGATCACCTATGTCGCCCCGTACCTTAGCCTCAATGCAACTGACAAGCTCAAACTCAACACCATGATCAAGAGGGCCTATAAACAAGCCCTACATCTTCCCATCACCACTTCTAACGAGAAACTGGACGCCCTCGGCATCCATAACACCATAGACGAGCTTATTGAAGCGCAGCGTATTAGCCAATACGAACGACTCGCCAATTCCACCACGGGCAGGCACATTCTAGGCACCCTAGGCATAACCTACACCACCCAATTCGGACCAAAAGTACCCATCCCTCCAAACATTCGTGCTCAACTAGTTATCCCACCCATACCTCGCAATATGCACCCTGAACACAATCCGGAGCGACGTGCAGAACGAGCTAAACGACTACAAAAGCGCTACGACCAAGCCGCTGACGTAACCTACGTCGACGCAGCAGAATACTCCAACCAAAATGCCATGGCGGTCGTCGCAGTAGCGGGTTCGCAGTACCGCCTCGCCGCGGCCGCATCAATATTCACCACGCAACCCGAAGTAGGAGAAGAAACGGCCATCGCTTTGGCTTACGCGGCTACCAATGCACACTGCATCATAAGCGATTCAAAAACGGCCATTCGTAACTACACAAGAGGACTGATAGCACCCCAAGCACAGAAGATTCTCTCTGGCACTCCTCCCTCAAGGCAACGCCGCGTGCAGATCATCTGGGCCCCTGGTCACTCGGGTCTGGCTGGAAACGAAGCCGCCCACGATGCCGCCCGAGCTCTCGCACACCGGGCGCATCATCCTTCTCCTGCGTCTTCCGATCCCGACCAGCCCTCTGTTCTGCATCGCGGTCACGCGCGGGACCGAATGGTCACGTTGAGAGAAATTCTCCTTCACTACCGCAGGGAGCGGTTACGCTACCCCCCAGCACACAAAACACTGAATAAGTCTCAATCTACCACTTGGCGACTCCTTCAGACACGAACCTTTCCGAACCCCGTGCTTTACAACCGCATGTACCCCGATGCATACTCTCCACTCTGCAAAGCGTGCGAGGCCCGCGCTGACCTCGATCATATTATCTGGCAATGCCCCAAAGCCTCACCCACCAACACCTCCCACACTAACACACGCATAACTACGGCCGAGCAGTGGGAGACATTGCTGCTCAGCTTGGACCCAGAGGAGCAGCTCTGGGCCGTCCGGATGGCCGAAGACGCCGCCAGAAAGCAAGGACTGGCCGCCGTCTGAGGAAGGGGGGATTGGGGGTTAGTCTCCCGACCCCCGCCACCCCTGAACCCCATCAAGGACATAACAAAGTTTTTATCTCTCTCTCTCCACGTTGTGGGGAGTGGCTCCGTTGTCGGTAGCTGTTCAATTTGCCATCCTAGCTTGCGTAGGACGGCCCGACCGTGCTCAGTCCGGCTCAGCCTTACTCTCTGCTGGGATAGGTGTGCTTCCACCAGCTCTTCCACCGTGTTGTGGGTACCCATTTCCAGCAGCTTCTGCGTTGACGAGTAGACTGGGATGCCCATGGCGAGTTTGACTGCTTTCCTTATCGTCGTGTTCAGCGTCTCGCGGTTCACCTTCGCAAGTTGGAGGTACCGGGCAGAGTACGTTACGCGTGACACGACGAATGCCTGCACCAGGCGCAGTGCGTCTTCTTCTTTGATTAGAGCGGCCATGTAGCAACTTCATTTGGACAGGACAACGCTCCTGTCCAAATGAAGTTGCTACATGGCCGCTCTAAGAAAACGTTATGCAGACACCATCGAAGATGATTATCTATATAAGCGAATACATTTTATACGGCTGAATAGTATGTGGATCATTTAAATGCAAAATATGTATAGAAGCACTAGTCTGAAAACATCCTGGTTAAGGCTTTATTAATTTTTTGATGATACGTACGTTTGTAATGTAATGTTATGGACGAGTAAATGCAAATATTTCGGTCGAGCGATCAATGATGTCAATTTATTTCTAGGCTATTGGGTAATGACTGACTGCAACAACTCCCGACCGCGCACCCCGCACCGGAAGTCATTAACGTAGTGCGTCTCGAAGTAATTGTTAGCGCAGCAGTCGAAGACGGTTTCTGACGTTTCGCTCTACGGCGTTGAGTTTTCAAACCTCGTCCAGTCGTTGCTACCGTCCCGCGCCACTCTTGGCACTATAACCCTGTCGAGCCTTTTTCGGCCCGTAGACGACGTCGCTCTGCCAACCATTCTTCGCTGAGGGTCCGTTCTGGCGTATTTTAACAGCGTTTTATTTTTGCGCCCCATCGTCGCACTCCGCCGCCGCGATCGTAGCACACCCAAGAACAGCTCACCGAGGGGAAGCAGACCAATCGCAGACGCCCACACTACGGCGGTTCGGCCGCTGCTGCTCCTTCCCTCTTTCTTCCACCACTCTTTTCTATCCCTTCCCCCCTGTGCAGCGCGGTTGAGGTGTCCTCATCTGAGAGACAGTTACTGCGCTTCACTTTACCCCAATTCTTCCTTTCTCTAATAAGAATCTCTATCTCTCTCCTCACTTTGTGCCTCTCCTGGGTAATGCCCACGTGACGCGAGGGCCACTCGCACCGTTCGGAGACGCCCGCGCAACTCTCCTCTCCCGGTGATCTGCTTTCGCTCATCTGTCTGGGCCCCACTAGAACCACTCCACCTCTGCGCCCTCCTCGCCTCTGCCCAGCCGGTGGGAAGAGGAAAACCTGTAGTGGTATTTGGTTTAAAACAAAGCAAAAATGCGCTCCCGATAACACTGAGAGCATATGTTCGCGTTTTTTTTTTTAAACAGAACGTTGAGAGTCCCCGCCTACGCTTGCGACGATGGTTCCGTAAATCTGATGCCAGGAGATTGGAATAAAACCATTATGGAATAATTTTAAGTTATAGCGCCCCTGCATTCTAGTTAAGCGTCCAGTGCCAATACGCAACAGCGATGCCCCCTGCAGCAGAATCATTGCGAGGAGGCGTTCCGAGAACTGATATGAATTTTCAGCTGAATTGGCACAGCCGCAGCAATTTCGCTAAAGGCGAAAGAGTGCAAGGGTTCCAATCCTATCAGAGTAAAGAATTATCAGGAAAATCATCTTTCTGGTTTATTATTCGACAGCGGCGACACACGCACACACGCTCTCATGAGCGCGCTCTTGCTTGCATTGGGGGAGGAGTGAGATTATTATTCTTTTTGTCTGAATCCGCTGTGTCCGATTTAGAAATGTTAGTTGGCCATATGCACTTACTCGCCCTTTTTACTGTCATCGTCACCGCATCATCATCATCATTATCATCATCAGCAGCAGCAGCAACCTATTTTTATGCCTCCTGCCCAATTTTCTGCTTGCTGCGCTATGCTGTTATACGAAGGACAAGAAAGAGACAGGCACACATTGAACGGTGCCATAGCGAACGATGCCATACCAACTAGCCCCAGCGGAAGCTGTATACTGTCTCCTGCAAGACGAATGCCTGTCCCACCGATCCCCAATTATTCGTGTCTTGCGCTAGGTGATTCCTAGTTGTGCCTGCATATTTCATAACATCATCACAACACCTAGTTTATTGCCGTATGCCTCTGCACCACTCCTATTATCTCTGGTACAGAGCAGCAGACCAAAGCATCCCGCCATAGTTCTAGTGTTCGACCGCCCGCGTAACCGAGTGTCACTGTTGGTCAAGCGGAATGAGATTTGCGACAACCCTGTAGCAATCAGGAGCGCAAAGAAATACGTCTCACACGTTCCGTCGACGCTATTGCGTTGCAGCTGAAGAGCAACAGCCAATCTTCTAAAGCAACTGTATAATCATATAGCAGCGGAGAAAGCGTATGCCGTGTGTCCCAACTAACGTTAGCCAAGCTGTTCGACGAAAAAGAAAAGAAAAAGAAACATGCTGCAGGATACAATTTTAAGACCTATGGTGTTCAATCGTCAGACCCTAGGTCTTAATATCGCATCTCGCAGCGTGTTTTTTTTTTTTCAAGCTTTTTCCTTTTTTTCTGAACAGCTTGGCTAACGTTAGCAGGGTTCTGGGATCTTAGTGGGTTCCGACTATCGGCTGACATTTAACCATATTCACCGCTCTAGCCTTGACTCGTAACCTCCATTTCTCCGACGTAGCTGTTATATTAAAATCAACATAGTGAAACAGTGATGCATTAACGTGAGATAAGATTTCACCAGTAAACCATTGCCACACATTTGTTCAAGCAGTAGCTCTACTGAACCTACACGTAGCGCACAATGGAGCGAATGCATCCTGCTGGAGAAGGCCGGTGCACACGCCCAGGCCCTATTCTTGGTTTGAAACTATTCAACGCGATTCTAATTTGTGTGTTGTTTACCGCCGTAAAGCTTTGAATTAGGGTTATTACATTGTCTTGTTTACAATGAACCACACAGAAAAAAATATGCAGAGCCCACGCACTGTGGGAATGGATGTAAGAGAAGCTTTCTGTGCTGTTTGCCTTGATCGACGATAATTAGCGGTGATGGTGTTTAATTTCTTGAACAACACGAGAGTGGTGAGTTAATGTTCGACGTTATCTGGCGTGCATCACTGTGTTTGTATGTGTAGTGCACACAACACACAGGGGGAGGTATTTTGCTGTAGGCGTTGTTGTGCGCCATACTTCATAACCTCTGAGAGGGTTGAACATATTTATGTCTCATGGTACATCGCATCGTTGTAGAAGTATTGAACTTTAGTTGGATTATGGGGCTGTACGTGCCAAAATCACAATCGGATTATGAAGCACGCCGCAGTGATGAACTCCGGATTAATCTTGACACCGGGGTGTTGGTTAACGTGCCCCAAAATCTAAGTGCCCGAGCGTTGTTTATTTTCCCCCGTCGAAACGCTGCTCACGCGGTCGGGATCTAGCCCACGACCTCGAGCAATGACATAGCCACAAAGCTTCCGCGGTGGGCACAGAAGTTCACTTTATGTGTGACCGGTTGTGTAGTGTCGCCTAGACACTGCGGTGCGCTTTAATTAATGCGGCTCTGCTTCTGCGCGCCCTGCATAAGTTGTCCGTTTGACAAATTTGGATGGTGTTTATCTTTCAGAAATAGCAGAAACTTACCGTATCGTGCCTTGAACTTAAATTTATCCTGTTTGCGCGCAACTGTCTATAGTAGTGGCATTTCCTTGCCTTCTCATGTCAACTCCTCCCCTTCTCCCTGTATGGGAACTGCGAGCGAAGAGCGGCAAGGCTGTTTTTCACTCGTTTCGCGTCTGCATCGGTTCTACACATTTTCGGCCTCCTCTTCCCCCTCCTATCTGCCATTCTGTCTAGCTTCCCTCTAGACTTGCACATTAGAAGAAAAGAAACACTGCAATCTTCGTAATGCTTTTGCGGGGGGTCACGGATAATTACAGCTCTCGAGAGGCTAATGTGGCGACGCCCAGGGAGCTCCAGAGAGCATTGTGCACATTCGACGCGATGCATATGTCCAAACGAGTTTCTCGCGTCGCCTTTCCTCTCTACCGCATTCCTGTCATGTATACACACGCTCTGAACCACCCCCGACGCGGTGTGCTAGACAGTAGAGAGTATTAATTTAGGGGACGCAAGCGGCTTGCGTACGCAAGAATTAGGGGCGACGGTACAGCGCATGCGCAGACCCGGACGTAGAGGTCTGCGCATGCGCAGTACCGTGGCCCCTAGTTGCGTACGCAAGCCGCTTGCGTCCCCTAAACTAAAGCTCTCTAGTATCAACGGCAGCAGCAGAGGGAAAGTAAAAAAAGATGCTCCCCCCCCCCAGGGAAAGCTTCGCTTCTAAAGAGAAAAAAAAAGCCTATTTCTAGGTATGTGCAAATTGAATTTGCTTAGGTCTCCTTTGAAACAAGTCACGCATAAACGTGCGAACTCGTTCTTCCTACTTCTTAGCGTAACGACACTATGTTGAAAGTAATATGGTTTTCTGTCTTGTTTTCTTTTTCTTTCAGCAATACCTCATTCAAAATCCCAACCCATATTTCCGGTTAGAGCATCCAACTTCCGGGGGCGGTGAGTGGCAGCTTCATTTTTCTTACAATTATGCATGTCATGCTTGCAATGCCAGCCTAACCTTTCATATCAATGACCACCGAAAGACTGAACCCCCCCTAAAAAAATGTAATTGGGCTGCTGTTACCCTCTGCCTTGGTGAGTATCACTAGTTAAAAAGTTGTGTTTGTGCGCTATCTTGGCTGATATCAGCCACCCCTGACGACCTTCCTATCTTGGTGATAACATCGGCGGATCGCCTCTCGATCCACTGACTATGCTTGAAAAACAAGAGAATTGGAATATAAGTGTTACATTACCGTGGCCCTTCGTTCACGGAACTTATAAGCTCAAAGAAAAACAAGGGAAATGATAGACACCGTAGTTCGGAGCTACAGGTTAATTTCGACCCTCTGGGGTTGTTTGACGAACACTCAAAGACTTTCTTGCATGCCACCCCATCAGGGAGCGGCTGGCCGTAGTCAACTCACGGCCTAGTACGTTCTCATGAGCAGCAGAACATATTATCTACTGAAATGTCATGGCGTGTCTTTATGCATTCTCTATGCATTACATGTGGTATTGATTTATCGACTGATTGATCGATCGATACATGTTGTAATAGAGTTACTTTTATCAAAATTGTTCCAGAAATCATCGTAGATGATCATTAACGTCAGCGATATTTTTCCTAGATGATCCTGCAGTCTATCACCATGTCATTTTGCGGTTCACGGCATTCCATATACGCGCACTCTCAGTATAACAGAATCTTTCTGTATGAAGCCGGCCATAACTGTCAAGAAAGTTTGCTACGCTAGGCACGTCTTGCACCGAGGGATAACTGGATAGTGGTAAAACGGTGAAATCAGGTATCACACGCCACGCGCGTGGCATCTGGTGACTCAGACCGAGCGCACGCCGATGATACGCGGTCCTAGCTTGTTCTTGGCAACTGCACGGCGCATGTCTCTCCCCTTCTCCCGTTTATTCTCCCGTTTATAGTACGAGAATGCCCTTTGTACAACCACTCAAAGTTTGAGAAGTATAGAAAGAAAGCTGTTACCTTAAATTGTGAGTACAAAGCTAAATAGGCGTGAATGGTTTGCAATTTCCAGCCCTCACCTTCTCTTAGGAAAGGCACGTTCTATAGTTTGTAAATGAACGAAGTGCATTCGCGTAGCGTGGGATTTCCTCGTACCCACTTGAAAGTGCGACCGGGCTACGCCGTTCACTAAACTGCTCGTACTCTGTTGTAGGAGCTTATGCATGTGAACTGGGGGCTACTATTCTACAAGGGCTTGCTTAAGCCATCCTGTAAGAACAATCCCCTCTTCCATTTTTAAAATTTTTTCAATTTTTTCCTTCTCAAAGCTACAACAAGCTTCCTCGCTAGGCAATTGGCGCGTTGGCGGTGGTGCCCCAAGAGAGAGAGAGAGAGAGAGGAATATAGGAAGGTAGGGATGTTAACCAGTCAAGGGTCTGGTTGGCTAGCCTACGCTGGGGGAAGAGAGAAGGGGCAGACAGAGAAGGGAGAGAGAAGGTGTAGAGACGTGAACGGACAGTACTTGAGTTACAGCTGCTCGCGCAAACCAGACGTTCTGAGAAAGCACAAAAGTGCCTTCAGTGCCTTCTGATCCGATGATCGACGGAGACGGTGCTCTAGTACTGTCTGTTCACTCAGAGGACGATCATCTGATTTTCTCAATGTGTTGGACAAAGGTTGTCTTTGTGCTTGAAATTGAGGACAATGGCACAATAAGGGGTCAAGGTTCTCCTCGCATCCGCAAACCATTCCAATTAGTGTTGAGTAGGCTTTCGTGAAGGCAACTCCAAGCCACAACCGATACAGAAGAGACGCTTCGCGTCGGTGCAGGTCGGCCGGAGGCCTGAGTTGTAGTGACGGGTTAAGTGTGTGCAGTCTTGTGCGCCTTGTATGTGCGGTATTCCACTCTGCTAAGAAGATCGTGCAAGCTAGACTGTGAAGTTGTCTCGCGACATCGGTCCTTGAGAGAGAAATGGGGACGCAGCGGTCTTCTTGGTTTGACGTCCGAGCTGCCTTATCTACCTCATCATTTCCTATGATATCGCAATGACCTGGTATCCACTGAAAATATATATCATGGCCTTTATCTCCTAAGGGATGGACAAGTTCCACGACTTCGCATGTGAGCTGATCGTGAGTTCCATGTCGGAGAAACGACTGCACACATTGCAACGCCGGCCTTGGATCGCAGAAGACTGTCCATTTTCTAGGACTTTCCGCATTTATTACATGAAACGCGTCGCGGAGAGTCGCGAGCTCTTCAGCCGTAGACGTAGTGACATGGGATGTCTTGAACTGCTGGGTTATTCTCATTGTTGGTGGTGCCCCAAGTATTTCAAGAAACTAATAGTCATGTCCACGCAGTTCATTGTTTGTCGAAGCGTTTGCATATAGCAGGGGGCCATTCGCAACTTCAATTAACACAGTTCGTTGTTGTGGAACGCACGAAGTGACGGAACGTGAAGCACAGAGGCAAGATCGGCTATTTTAGGCAGGAAAGCACCAAGAAAAGATAAAACTTGAATCGCGACGCAACAGGCGGGCCGCTGCCAATTATATTTATTTGCCACCGCTGGGTGTAGACCTCACGCTCCAGTCGCCTTGTCCCCAGGGGCTGTTTCGCACTGTGCAAGCCGTTGATGGGTCTCCGCAGCGAGCAATATGGCGAGGCGGGGAATGACTCAGCGTCGAGCGCACGCCTCCGTGCCGTACGCCGCGTTTCCTAACGAATTATTTCTGCCGTGGGAGCGGCACTATTCCTTCGGGAGCCGTTAAGCGCCTCGTGCCTGCAGGCCGGAAGGAAAGAATCGAGTCGTTCCTACGCAGCCCGGAAGCGGAGCGTCGCCCCCTTAAAGTGCTGGCCTGAGCTAGTCGGATACGTGGACATGAGACTCACATTAGACCCAGTGCGGAAACTTCGAACACCATCAATTGAGCGGCCCAAAGGAGTGTGACAGCAACAAGACTTCCTGGGACCTTCTTGACCTTAGTGTTGCTTGCCGGGAGACAGAAATAGGGGGCTTTACCGTCCATTTGAGTCTTCTTAACAGTGCTCCGAAAGACGCTGCTGCTGCAGTTAAAATGCCAGCCCTTTCGGCAACTTTCCCTTTCTCTCTAGTACGCCTGTACTTCGTTATGGCACTTCGAATCAACGACTGTAGTAAATATGAGAGCTGTCTGCAAGCGTAGTTCAAGACGCGTTAAAGGCCCCCCGGGCGTCTCTCTGCGCTAACTCGGCAACGCTCGTCTCGGTTATTTCACTTCAGTGAAAAGGACTCGTCGCGTGACATTTATTAGCTTTCCTGCTGCCTCCAGTGGTTGAGTTACCATTTAGCACCCGAATTCACTTGCAGAAGACTCGTAATCGGCGCTGTACTATTTTTGTTTTTGCAGACCTGTCGAAGGCATCACGTAACAAACTATTTTTGCGTGCGAATGGGCGTTCTGCGGCTACAGCGGGTGCGTTACAAACCTTGCAGTTGGCTTTCGTTGTAGTGATACAGCAATCTCTAGTGACGTGCTAGTGCACTACATTAACATAATGTTCAGGCGTGTGCCCATAATTAACGAAAAAGAAATGAGAAAACGGTCGCGTATACCGCTAAGGCAGTGACCAATGCGGTTTTGAAATTAGAGATACAAACTTTAGACTAGAGGTCCGTAAAGAACACTATGCTAACGTATTTGATGCATTAAATGTGCCCATACGCCCCATGTTTGGCCCACATTGCACATTTTGACGTCCCAAGGTTCGAATTTCTAGTATATGACAAAGTTTGCTTCGACGACACGTCCAAAAATGAAAGGAAAACGAGAAAAAAAAACAAGCATTAGCTTGTTTGAGCGATAAAAGTTTGGTGCAGTAGTTTATTTCCTTCTGCTAGTTTCTAATTATTATTTACCAACGAACGCCTCTCAATATAGCCAACTTGGGCTATCCGAAAAGCGTTGCTGGACTGTTCCAGATTCATATAAGGGCACCGGACTCTTTAGCACGCGCTTAATCTCGACACTAGGCGTTTTTATAACCCAGGCACCATAAGAATGCGGTTGCCGTTGACAGGAGCTAAGCCCTCGACCTCGGGGCTAGCGGCGCAACGGGAAAACATGATAAACACGAGCAGACTTCGCAATATGTCTTCACGTCCTTTCCCTGTGCTCTCTCGTTAAAGTGATCTCAAAAAATAAAAAGAAGTTGGAAGTTGTCCTAAAAGGGCACTGTATTTATAACGTCACCCCGAAACGTGGAAGGACGTTTCTCCCATATTCACCGTGACGCGGTCCCTATTTATTGGGCGTGGCGTTTCCGCGTTCACGTAGAGAGAAGCAAGGAAACGTGACACTGGCTCGTCGAGCAGAGGCTTCTTCCACATCCATCGTGGCCATGCGTCCTTAGGCGAACGTCACGTAGTCAAGCCGTCCAAAGCATCAGCCGCACGAGCAACCGTAAACGCCGCCGGCCGCTGTGAGGTAATAAAATGGCCGCTCCCTAATGCGGCTCCTTATCTCTCTGCAGCCGGGTACGCAATCTAGTAAACACGTGACCTAACCACTCGGGGAAACGTATAACACACATATACTTCATTTCCAAGCAAAGTTCAAGGACGAATTTGTTAAGAATGTTACAGGTACGCACAAAATGACATTTGTCAGTCCTCTATTCTTAACCCAGCTGATAATTATATATACTAGATAGCAAGAAGGGAACGCTCCCTTGTTCTCATGAAGAAGACAAGGCTGACGCTGGGTCGTCTCGAAATAAATTGCGTTTATATGTAGGCTAGTTGGTCCATCTCAAGGGTTACGACAAACTTCCAGGGCAAAATATTTCGCGTTTATCTGGCCTGATATAAACCCTAACGTAACCTAACCTACCCAAACCTAACGAAAGACGACCGCAGGCTTTTCATGCGGTGTTTCATGTCTGATTAAATTATTCCCATGTACAGTGAAAAGCTTTATGAAAAGCATATACTACAATTCAGCGTCCATATCATGCCACTTAAATGGCTTCAACTAAGCGTGAAAACATGACAAATAATGCTGTCGTAGGCGCAACCCTGCCAACTGAAGTCGGAGCGAAACCAATGCCAACGCCATGTGTACAGTGAACACGCATTGACTGGCTAAATAGAAGTCAATCCTCTTGCTGCAATATCCCAATGTGAGAATTCGAAAATGAGCTGAGTAGCTCTCTTTTTTTACATATTGGACAGATAAAATACAAACAAGAACTCCTGTATAGAATATTCTTGCCAAAAGATAAAAATAATAATATTTAGACACCGTAAATACATGTATCTTCTAAGTTTAATTTCAATAGGTACATTAAACATTTCCAGTATCCAGGGTTAGCAATATCCACAAGGCGTAAGATCCTGCCATTGTTTATTAATGAAAATACACTCTCTCTCTATATGTTGTTCAGTTACTTGCGCGGAAGTTGGTACAAAATCCTCAAGGACGAAGCTATCCATAAGGTGCTTTAGCACAAATATATTCCTTTTGAACTACATAAATCAGACGTTTGGGCGAGTTGGTAAGACATATTTGAAACAGAACAGCGCGGTTTTCACGGGGACAAGCAGGGAGAAACGACACGGACGAACTAACGCCGCTGTTTGTGCAAAGCCAGCTAAACATTGTAAGCAGTATGGTCGTAGTAACGTTGATCATAGCGGATCACCAACGAGCGAACTTAAGGCAATGGAATGCAAAATGGGGATTTTAACGAAGCGAACGTACACATGTATTATCAAGGACACACTGGTATCCCACGTACGCGTCCGCTTGAAGGTAGTCCACGTGCCTTGCCATCATGCTGCTGCGCCACATCATGCCTCGTCTAGACGAGTACTCACACAAAATCGTCAAGTTCAGATATCTGTGTTATTCGATTCCTCAGTACGATTAGGTACCCTTTACCGATCATTAATGGTGAAAGTTAATGAGAACACATGCCATTGTGGTTTCACGGACTGCGTGGAGGGCTTACATCAATGCTGAACGCCTCGCGACATGGACGTCAATAAGAAGTCTCCTTGGGTTCCTACGCTCTCAGACGTTTTGCGAGGATGGTCGAAATCACTTACAGGGCTGCTTGGGTTAAGCTTCATTACGGCTCCTCGTTCCCCCATATGCGCCGTGAGAAAGCGAATGGCCCGGTTTTAAGTCTGTAACCTGAATGCCATGACGAGAGAAAGAATAACTTTATTGAATTGGGGAAAGGGGGATAGGGGATTAGGAGCTTGATGGGTGGCGCCCCAAGTCCAGGGCTTCACTGGCTTCTGCCGCTAGCCGAACGTGACCAAGAAGAACCTTCTGCACCTTCGGATCTGAGTTGGCGAGTTGTGCCTCCGATCGCTCCAGTGTGAGGAATCGGCTCATGGTGAAGCTGCGTAGCTCGAAGCAGAAAGACGGCACCATAGAATTCATACCTCCCCAAATTTTAAGCGAAGGTCTCCTTGCCTACACACCCGAGTTGGGCTTGGCTGGATGGGTTTTTCGCTGAGTAGATTCAGGACAGTGGCGGATCCAGGAGGGGAGGGGGGGGGGGCGCCCACACCCCAAGCCCCTAACTAATCCACACACACCCTCCTTTCCACCTCCCTCGACATCGATTTTTCGGCACGTGGAATTTTTTTAAGCCGCTGCGGCGACCATCGCTGTACGCGGCGAGCAAGCGCCCCTCGCTTCTACCTTTTGTTAGGCGCGAAACTGGCTAAGTCAACCGCCACCTTTGTGGAAACAAGCTAATCACTTCCGCCCTACCTTCAATTTTGCCCCTTCAGAGCGTAGCACTTCATAGGGTGCGACATCGCCTCTGCGCAAAGCTAGAAGGTCGTTTAAATAAGCGCGGTCATCAGCTCGGCAGCAAGAAGGGGTAGCCTTGCCTTCTCCCTCCTTTACTCAGAGACGCGCACTCCCTTACTGCGCACTGCTATGCTAGGAGTCCATACAGGTACGAGTCACCTTTCAATATCAATAGATTTGGAAACCGCTCAGTGTCATTCAAGCTCGTGCCTTTCGTCGCACAGAGTGTGCTTTACGCATGTTCCAAAAGAGGGCAGCACAAGTCGCCTTCAGCTAAAGCCCCTCAATCTTCCAAAGTAGCGCCATTCGCTTCCCTCCTCCTCCGCTCGGCGCGGCCTCGACGGTGGCGCCGCCGGTGGTGGGCCTGCCGTAGCAGACGACGGCTAACACGCTACGGGAGGAAATCCACAGAAAAGTTCGCTCGAGCCCTGCGGAGCAGTTTTTTCAAACGAGATCTTTGTTCGTCAGTCGGTAACTGGCCTTTAGAATTTCGTCTTGGAATTGCGGAAGAAATAGAGAAAATTACCATTATTCAAGGCGTATTTAAGGCGTAAAGCGCGCGACGTTGAGAGCTCGTGTTGCTGAAACACGACGCAAGCACGCGGTGTACTCAAACACGCGCGTAATTACCAAAGTTTCAGGTGTTGACAGCGTTAAAGTATGTGTACGTGGTTTCGTAGGTTCATTCATGTACCTGCAGGACACTTTTGTTCGGTCGGCGCATGAGAGATTCCGGCTGTGTGCGGTCAGCAATGCCTGGCAACAGGGCCGTTTTTTTCATTGCGGGTTGCTTTGGTAATCGTGACGATATAGTGTTTTTTTTTCTTTACAAGTACTGCTCCAGGAAGGCACATGTAATAGCTAACGGAGGCCTCTGAAGAGCACGTAACATTACACTAATGCAGGCGTCGCAGGGAGTGTTCGCATACAAAATTGGCTGTCCGCGATCTTATACCCCCTTGGCATGCACAGGCTTCGGCGAGCCCCATCCAGCCCTGGTTCTAGCTTTGGTGTTCCCGTTGCCGCTTTGGTGCCCTGGAGGCGCCGTCAATAATACGAAATAATGACAAGTTGTAACAACTAGTAAATAAAATTTATTGAAGAAATACAATCGCGCCGAGGCGCCAACTTCTAAAGCAGCGCTAGCGCGCGAGTATTATGAAACGCCAACGGGGAATTTACCGGCCCACGTACGACTCTACGATCAAAGTGCACGTTAAACATCCCCAGGCGAGCTAGATAAAGTTATCCGGAGCCATCCACTACAACCTTTTAGCTTTAGTCGCTTCGGAACGTTAAAAAAGTTGATCACCACAAACCAAATCAATACATCCGGGCGTACATTCGAAGCTAAGACTGCATCGTAAGTCATAGTGAGCCTTGCAAAAGCGTCGAGAATGTGCGAACTTCTGGTGGAGCTCAAAACACACCCGGAATAAAGTCGCTTTTATGTCACAGGCCAGCTGCAGATGCGTGCACTTCACCGCAAGACGAAACTACATGAAACAAAGAGAGCACATTCGAAAAAAAAGAAAGTCAGACAACGCGCTAAAAACCACGCAGAGCATGAACACACACTTTTTCCAAGCGGAAGGCGTGAACTAGGCTCAAAATCAGAGGTTGTGAGTAGCCGTGGCCCTTACTTCATTAAGCCGTGCGTTCTTTGCCACTTCCTCGAAGTCAGCCCGCCCGATCCTGCGACTCCACACTTCTTTTTGCGCTGCGTTCGCCGGACGGCAAAGCAAAATCTTTTTGCCCTCGCTGTGTCTGTTGCGGCAACCGAAGGCGCAGCAGCATGGCATCGCAATTATGTTCTCGGCCCTGCACATTGTATTACGCTAACGCACTCCGTCAGTCCGCCTGCCGTACTTTCGTCGCGCAGGCCCAACAATGGAGGTCGGCGCGCGCTGGAAAGAAAAAATATACAAAAGCGCGGCGCCTGCTCCGCGCTGGAAAGAAAAAAATATACAAAAGCGCGGCGCCTGCTTCCACGTGACACAGATTGGCCAATGGGGGAACGGAGGAGGCTGGGGAAACAGGAGGCGTGGAGGAGGAGGCACCAGGGTGAGCGGGGTGTCGGAAAGATCTAAGAATGGCGCTACTTTTGAAAAATTGAGGGGCTTTACCTTCAGCGGCTGATATAAAACAAACGCATTGGCAGGCGTGTTCAAATCGCGTCCACGTTTGTCGACAGAAGTTGTAAACGTACAGCACTCGGCGCCCCATTTGTCCTCATAAGTGGTGGGTGTGTAGATCTCGCGTGTCTTTTTCAGTGTTTCGCAGCACGTTATCTCACGAATTTTATTTCAACCTCTCCAGATGGGTTGGTGTTTCATTTTTTTTATATACGCTGGGAAAGGTGCAGTCGTCGCTGATGACATGAAAGCCAGTGGCCTAGGCGGAGCAGTGGTAATGCAGCTCGTGGAGACAACTGCGCAGCAGTCACATAATTTCACGAATCGATATTTTACCGCATGGAAGATATTTGATTGCTTACTTCAAGAGAAAAAAGTTAATGCGTGGAAGAGTAAATCCATACCGCGCTGAGGGCGCTGCTGTAAACGTTCCCAATGACAGCAAAGTAAGCCGTGAAGAATCGATCTTCCTCTTCTGTGAGAACATAAACGTGCGTCTGGTCCAGTGTAAAGATAACATAGGCGTAAAATCATTTTCCAGTGCTGTCGTAATAGACCTGATGTGTTCATGCAAGTGCTGGTCTATGTATGAAACGAAAAAAAGAAATAGTTCAGCACCTGAGAAGTGTATAGGAATGTAACCGATTGATGATGGGGGTGGACCTCATCGACATGTATATTTCATGTGGTAGGACGAAGGTCAAATCTAGGAAATGGGCCGTTAGGAATGTGCCAAATTTTCTCGACATCGCTGTCTGTGATGCGTTGGTTGAATACCGTCGCGATGCAACAGCTTTGCATCTACAACAAAAAGCGGAGCGGTCTCTCCTGTCTTTCAACCAGGATGTTGCCGAAACATTAATTAGATATAACCTCAGTCGACATGGTACCAGGGAATAAAGGTACGAAAGTTAACTAACAGCTCCAGAGACCAGACCAGCCTAGCGGCCTGACGACATCACGAGAAAATGTTTTTGACCACTCCCCAGAATTTTTCAATATTGAAAATGCAGTGTGATACAGGAACAAAAATTTCAAAGCAATGTGGAGAGTCTTGTGCGTGAAATGCTGTGTTTTATTGTGCCTGTAAGGGTAAAACTGTTTCTCTTATTTATACCATGCCTCAATTAATGTTTGTGGACACTCTTTGTATTGTTTGAAAATGAAAATTTTCTCGCGATTTCTTTCCCTCCACTTACGAAACCATTCCAAATGAAATGATGAAAATGTTTCTGTTTCCTTGCCTACATTTTTCCGGTAGTGAAGAGGTTAAGTGCAATTTCTACCTCCATTTTCTATCTCCTTACAGTATTTTGTTTTTAGTGCTATTACAAGGTCTGACCTTGCCCACCGGTGTCAATAAATTCTTTTCAAACTGGTCACATGGCTGTCTGAAAGGTGTCGAAGAAAAAGGCACTAAGCGACGCAACTGACAACACATGACCATTTGATTACAGACGTGTGGCTAGTTGCGCAATCCTCCTCCTGCCCCCCTCGCCCGCCCCCAATCTATTGAGGAACATCATGGCGACCAGTAGCACATATCACCCGCCGTGGTTGCTCAGTGGCTATGGTGTTGGGCTGCTGAACACGAGGTCGCGGGATCGAATCCCGGCCATGGCGGCCGCATTTCGATGGGGGCGAAATGCGAGAACACCCGTGTGCTTAGATTTAGGTGCACGTTAAAGAACCCCAGGTGGTCAAAATTTCCGGAGTCCTCCACTACGGCGTGCCTGATAATCAGAAAGTGGTTTTGGCACGTAAAACCCCAAATATTATTATTATTAGTAGCACATATCGAGCAAAATTTTTGACAACACCATCTACGGGAACGGCGCATGAAAAAGCTAGAAGTTTAGATGACCGAAACGGAGGACTGGAGGTAACTCGCTAAGGATGGCGCTGTCTTCAAAAACGCAAAATTCCCGTCTGTATGATACACTGATATGGCTCGACTGCTGCGGCGATTTACTGGTGTTTTCACGGTCGCTGGTTGGATCCTCAGCTGCGGCGGCTGCATTCTGATAGGAACAGGAAAACTAGTGTTCCGATTTGCGCGCCCGTGAAATCGCACAAGGAGGTTGTAATTATTCCTACATCTTTCGCTACTGCATTTACTATTATGAATCTATGTATGTCATCAACATATGACTAATTAGTTCAGTGTATTAAAGCAATTAATTCAAACAACTTGGCACCTGCTCGGTTTATTACGACGGGGTTTGTGGACAGGCATATGAAAAAAAGAAAGTATAGCTTTCACATGCCGTTTTTAAAGCGTTTCTTTCCATGGTCTGCTTTAAATTGTTATCCTACTTGTTATCCAAGGAACCTCACACAACTAACAAAAAATGAGCCAGCGTCTTTTCCTGCTCTCGTGACATTTTCATGCAGAAAAGGTGCTGCACCAGATTGACGAGCCCTGCAGAACTGGATCTACGTAACAACATCGCGGAGTTTGGAAGCCCAAACTTTTTTTGTTATGCTATGCCGAGTTCCGAAATCACGGCAACGTAAACCCGACGCGGTGGTTTTGCGGCTATGGAGTGATGCTGCTAAGAACGAGGTCGCGGGTGCGATTCCCACCTACGGCGGCCGCATTTCAATGGTAACTAAGAGGTCATGACTTTCAGAATCATACCGGGGGTGAGCAACAAGTGGTGTATCCTCTACTGTCTAGCCAGTTCAGGGCACGGGAAACTTTAGGAGCTTGGGAAAACCTTAGTACACTTACTCACAAAGCCACAGCTGCCACTTTCTCAAGTGTTCATCCTTCATGTCAGTCCGAGTGAGCCAGTTCCCGTCAGGCGAATAAAGTGAGAACTTGTAGATAAAGCGGCTTAAAACAAAATGTCGCTTATTTACTTTTCCTTTCGTTCGCCTGCCCAAGGCCTTCCTGTATGTATTCTCTTATTATTATCGCTATTTTATAAATAGCACTATACTGAATTTTGTTAAGAGTGTATTTTTTTTATTTTGTTTGCCCCTTCAGTGTTGGCTTTCTCTCTTCTTTACACATGTTTCGCCTTTCGCCGGGGGCCGCAGAGGCCAGGTGACCACTGGCAGGAGAGAAAATTATTATGCCTGCGGGGGCTGTCACTTCTTCCATTATCTCCATTTCTTTTTCTTTCTCGGAACAATGGCAACTTACCGAACCCTACCTAACCTAGCGAAGTTTACCATATACACCTTACCCTAACCTATTTTGCCTTTAATTATTTTACATATCTATGTACTGTTATTGAGTATAGCACCTATCAGAACGCCATGAATTCCAATGGCATTATACTTTTTCCACTACGACATCGGAGCAGCAGCCTCTCACTGGTAGCTGCGAAAAAGAAAATTAAGAAACCGTTATGGTGTTCCCAATTGAATTGCCTAGTTTGAGTGGCACGAACGACTGTTGTTCTTGTTCTCTTCAAACTTGGGCTGCCATTTACGTCGCGCACCAATTTTGCCTAGAAATGAATTGATTTCCCGTGGTGCTCGTTTGTGAAGAATACATTTTTTGTGTGCACGTTTAAATGATAATAAAGAAGAAGAGCCGCGAAGCTCTCTACACCGCGAAGCTCTCTACATCTCAGTAAGGTGCCTCGCGGTGGTCTCGTGCTGAAGATGCCCTCTCGGTGAGCGCATATTTCCCCCCTCATCTTTTAAGAGATTCAATACATACAAGCATTTGTCTCGCAAACCAGATTTATTTCAAGGGAATTTCCCACGTCTCAATAATTTCTCTCGTCGTATACGAGTGCTGATTGCCGTGTTATAGTTTGTTAACGAAGCTTCCCCTCAAGTCTAAATATTTTAAGGCAGTTTTCCTAGTGTATAAAGCCGCTCGAGTTCACGCTGCTCCTCTGGCGGCCATTTTTCAAAGAAATTATGCCTTCCAACCACTCAAAAAATCGACTGCCGCGGACATCAGTCCCTTTCCACATAAGTATGAGGCTCGGAGCAGGAGCTTTGGCGCTTGAAAGTAACCGTTGGCTTGACGAACCAACCGACTGAGCTACCTTTCCGGGCAACATTGAAGGATCACGAGTTCAAATCACATGTTATGTTCCTTTTTTCTTCCTTTTTTTTCTTTTTCTTTTAATGTATTTTCCTTCCTTTTATCTCTGTACGGAAACCCTCCTAAAAAAAAAATTATATATCCTCAATTATGTGTGGCCACACATGTGCAGGTCATAAATACCAGGTTCTCTAGCCGAGTGCCATCCATGCGGTATAACCGAGCTCAGATTGGTCCACCTTGACTGATCAAATAGGGCGCCACTGTAGGTTAAATGAGGCGTACAACTCCTGCGGGACCCGCCGTGGTTGCTCAGTGGTCATGGTGTTAGACTGCTGAGCACGAGGTCGCGGGATCGGACCCCGGCCACGGCGGCCGCATTTCGATGGGGGCGAAATGCGAAAACACCCGTGTACTTAGAATTAGGTGCACGTTAAAGAACCCCAGGTGGTCGAAATTTTCGGAGTCCTCCACTACGGCGTGCATAATCAGAAAGTGGTTTTGTCACGCAAAACACCATAATTCAAATTTTAATTTAACTCCTGCGGGGACGGTAGAGTATCCGTCTCCAGTGCAAGAGGACCGTGATTGAAATCCCGGTGCCACGCAATTCTCCACCGGGAAATACAAAAAAAAACCGTGTGTTGAGAAAATTGCACAAACAGGCCTGGAGTGCGGCCTGATCCCGGTGACCAGAACCGGTAACGCACTCTCTCACCAGAGCAGGATTGGCCACCCTGGTGCAGTACTTGGCCACAACCTCCTATATGAATACAACAATCAAACCCCGGCCCTCAGTCCCCAGCAGCCGCGAAGCAACTGACCACGGCGGCGGTCAGATCTGTAACGCTGCAGAGGGTGCTAAGAATACCTGGCTCCGGACAGGCCGCCATTGGAATCTGAACCTGGCAACGTTTAACGTTAGAACGCTATCTAGTGAGGCGAGTCTAGCAGTGTTATTGGAGGAATTAGAGGGTAGTAAATGGGATATAATAGGGCTCAGTGAGGTTAGGAGGACAAAAGAAGCATATACAGTGCTAAAAAGCGGGCATGTACTGTGTTACAGGGGCTTAGCGGAGAGACGAGAACTAGGAGTCGGATTCCTGATTAATAAGGAAATAGCTGGGAACATACAGGAATTCTATAGCATTAACGAGAGGGTGGCAGGTCTTGTTGTGAAACTTAATAAGAGGTACAAATTGAAGGTGGTACAAGTCTATGCCCCTACATGCAGTCATGATGACCAGGAAGTCGAAAGCTTTTATGAAGACGTGGAATCGGCGATGGGTAAAGTCAAAACAAAATACACTATACTGATGGGCGACTTCAATGCCAAGGTAGGCAAGAAGCAGGCTGGAGACAAGTCAGTGGGGGAATATGGCATAGGCTCTAGGAATAGCAGAGGAGAATTATTAGTAGAGTTTGCAGAACAGAATAATATGCGGATAATGAACACCTTTTTCCGCAAGCGGGTTAGTCGAAAGTGGACGTGGAGGAGCCCGAATGGTGAGACTAGAAATGAAATCGACTTCATACTCTGCGCGAACCCTGGCATCATACAAGATGTAGACGTACTAGGCAAGGTACGCTGCAGTGACCATAGGATGGTAAGAACTCGAATTAGCCTAGACTTGAGGAGGGAACGGAAGAAACTGGTACACAAGAAGCCAATCAATGAGTTAGCGGTAAGAGGGAAACTAGAGGAATTCCGGATCAAGCTACAGAACAGGTATTCGGCTTTAACTCAGGAAGAGGACCTTAGTGTTGAAGCAATGAACGACTATCTCATGGGAACCATTAAGGAGTGCGCAATAGAAGTCGGTGGTAACTCCGTTAGACAGGAAACCAGTAAGCTATCGCAGGAGGCGAAAGATCTGATCAAGAAACGCCAATGTATGAAAGCCTCTAACCCTACAGCTAGAATAGAACTGGCAGAACTTTCTAAGTTAATCAACAAGCGTAAGACAGCGGACATCAGGAACTATAATATGGATAGAATTGAACAGGCTCTCAGGAACGGAGGAAGCCTAAAAACAGTGAAGAAGAAACTAGGAATAGGCAAGAATCAGATGTGTGCGTTAAGAGACAAAGCCGGCAATATCGTTACTAATATGGATGAGATAGTTCAAGTGGCTGAGGAGTTCTATAGAGATTTATATAGTACCAGTGGCACCCACGACGATAGTGGAAGAGAGAATAGCCTAGAGGAATTCGAAATCCCACAGGTAACGCCAGAAGAAGTAAAGAAAGCCTTAGGAGCTATGCAAAGGGGGAAGGCAGCTGGGGAGGATCAGGTAACAGCAGATTTGTTGAAGGATGGTGGTCAGATTGTTCTAGAGAAACTGGCCACCCTGTATACGCAATGCCTCATAACCTCGAGCGTACCGGAATCTTGGAAGAACGCTAACATAATCCTAATCCATAAGAAAGGGGACGGCAAAGACTTGAAAAATTATAGACCGATCAGCTTACTGTCCGTTGCCTACAAAGTATTTACTAAGGTAATCGCAAATAGAATCAGGAAGACCTTAGACTTCTGTCAACCAAAGGACCAGGCAGGATTCCGTAAAGGCTACTCAACAATAGACCATATTCACACTATCAATCAAGTGATAGAGAAATGTGCAGAATATAACCAACCGTTATATATAGCTTTCATTGATTACGAGAAAGCGTTTGATTCAGTCGAAACCTCAGCAGTCATGGAGGCATTACGGAATCAGGGTGTAGATGAGCCATATGTAAAGATACTGGAAGATATCTATAGCGGCTCCACAGCCACCGTAGTCCTCCACAAAGAAAGCAACAAAATCCCTATAAAGAAAGGCGTCAGACAGGGAGATACGATATCTCCAATGCTATTCACAGCATGTTTACAGGAGGTATTCAGAGGCCTGGAGTGGGAAGAATTGGGGATAAAAGTTGATGGAGAATACCTTAGCAACTTGCGATTCGCTGATGATATTGCCTTGCTTAGTAACTCAGGAGACCAATTGCAATGCATGCTCACTGACCTGGAGAGGCAAAGCAGAAGAGTGGGTCTGAAAATTAATCTGCAGAAAACTAAAGTAATGTTTAACAGGCTCGGAAGAGAACAGCAGTTTACGATAGGTAGCGAAGCACTGGAAGGGGTAAGGGACTACATCTACTTAGGGCAGGTAGTGACCACGGATCCGGATCATGAGACTGAAATAACCAGAAGAATAAGAATGGGCTGGGGTGCGTTTGGCAGGCATTCTCAAATCATGAACAGCAGGATGCCACTATCCCTCAAAAGGAAAGTGTATAACAGCTGTGTGTTACCAGTACTCACATATGGGGCAGAAACCTGGAGACTTACGAAAAGGGTTCTGCTGAAATTGAGGACGACGCAACGAGCTATGGAAAGAAGAATGATGGGTGTGACATTAAGGGATAAGAAAAGAGCAGATTGGGTGAGGCAACAAACGCGGGTAAACGACATCTTAGTTGAAATCAAGAAAAAGAAATGGGCATGGGCCGGACATGTAATGAGGAGGGAAGATAACCGATGGTCACTGAGGGTTACGGACTGGATTCCAAGGGAAGGGATGCGTAGCAGGGGGCGGCAGAAAGTTAGGTGGGCGGATGACATTAAGACGTTTGCAGGGACAACATGGCCACAATTAGTACATGACCGGGGTAGTTGGAGAAGTATGGGAGAGGCCTTTGCCCTGCAGTGGGCGTAACTAGGCTGATGATGATGATGATGATGAAAGAAGACTCTTTATGAATGCATGTTCTGCGTATGTCCTTCTTCGCGGGCATGTTACGTCAAAAGTGGTTTTCAATGTCTACAGATGACAGGCAACTGCCCCGAGAAAGGTGTGCTGCGAGGTGAGCCCGCCACGGGCTGACAGATTGCGTTATGCTGGTTTCCCGGCTGACCCCACTAATGATTGCTGCGATGATGTCGGCAGCAAGAACCATGGTCTATCCAAAATCTTCTGCTCGCCCGCCAACAGTGGAAATTCACCACCTAATGTAGATGTGCCCTGTAACTAAGGCTATTCGAGGAAGAATTCCAAGAGCTGCCGATTGGTCAGAGAGAAAGTTACACTCGTAGACTAATGCAGAGCAGGTTCTCTACACCATTACTACGATTTCTTGCTCCATTTTCGCCCATCCACAGTGTTTCTAGTGGCCCATCGATCTGGCTATCACCGGTATCAGCCGGTCGATCCTAATACAGGGCAAGCTGTTCGGGGGAGAAATGTCAGCTATAAGTGCCGGGACCTTTTCTTGTAATCATTGCCGGGACAAGGCAATGACTTCATTCCAATCATATTCCTTTTTCGCTCATCGATAGCGCTCCTAGCTGCTCTTCGACCTCGCTATCATCGGTGTCAGCCGGCCGTGAACGGCGGATAAGAAACGATAAAAAGGAATGGAAGAGACCAAAACAAATTCTTACTCGGTACCGGTCTATATGTCGAAATCGTGAAACATTTCCAGTGAATCACGCTCAGTAAATTAATCAAAGGTTGTGCGCACCAGCCTCTGTCATAGTTTCCTTCAATTACTAAGGGAACATTGGTGCCTCGATCGGTCAGCCACCATGGGAATGATCGGTAGCACATTCGATGTTAGTGATTGTAGGTTGAGGCGTTGTTGTGGCTTTGTTTATTACGCTTTATCTGGGCCTAAACTGGACGAAAATCCAAACCGATTTCCACTTCTTAAAATACAGGATGTAATAATACTCTGCAAGCACTCATAATTGCCGCTAATTGCAGTGGTTCCGCTTGTCCATGCGTGCGTGGCGTAATGGCTGTAATATCGGCCATCTGTGCTACACTCTAAGAAAAATCCCGGGGAAAACGGGAGTAACTGCGCCGTTAGTCCTAAAAAGGGCGCTTTCGTCCCTCAAAGGACTAACTGCATGAATGTGCGGGCCGTGTGCAAATTTCGGAGAGTAAGTGTTTAGTCCCTGCTCGGAAAGAGAGCAATTGGAGGACGAACGGCAACAGTTACTCCCCAGGCACTTCGCTGTTTTCGTCCGTGTCATGGAGCGATGCGGCGAAAACGGTATTGTCTATAAATCGTGAATGGTTCGAAGTTCGTGCATTGTCTATTGAACTACATGCAAAGCAGCACCTTGCCTCTTCGTGAGAAAATTACGTGAAACTTAAAACTGGAATGTGAAGAGTCATGCCCTTCGTGTGCACCCCATAAGTGAGCGATACACATTAAACGCGCAAGTCGCTGATAGACGGCTAGATTTTCTTGGTCTATAGTACCTAAGTTCCTTCCGTTCCAAGGAGGTTGCGAACTGAAGCGATGTGTAGCTCAAACGGCACGCGCTAAGCGACAGAGAAATTGCCCTTCTCTGTCGTCTTCGGTGCCCCGTTTGAGCTCGCTACACGTATACATGGCGTAGTGCCTCAGTTTAAATCACCCTAAAAATACTCGGGCTGATTCCTTTTCGCAGTCGCTTATGGTTGCAAGTACACTCAACGTTAGACTCTGACTGCATAGCTTGCACAAAATACAATCACTATTATATTGCCGCACTTGCGTTCCCATGCTTAAGCTTGTCGAAATAGCCCGTGCTGCCAAGCAAGCGGCGTGGTGAAGTGGTTAGAGTACCTGATTTGAGAGCGAAAGGACGTGAGTTCGAATCCTGCTCTCGGGCACGTTTTTTTTTCAGCTCATTAATTTTTTTATTAGGGTATAAATGCCTATTTTAATTAATTACACCTTTGCGGAGCATCGGAACGAATTACAGTTACTCCCTTGAGGACCATCGGGCAGGGGCAACTGTTAGTCCCCGAAGGAGTAAGCGCATGGGGAGTAACAGTTCATCCCATGTCAGTTCGTCCCCAAAAGGACTAATGGTTGTGGCAAATCAGTTAGTCCCCAAAAGCACTAACCTCCCTACCCCTTTTAGTCCTTTTTTTCTTAGAGTGTAGAGGCCCTGTGTTCGAGTCCTGCCATTGGACAATATAATAATGTTTATTTATTTATTTAAGAAGCAGTACTTTGCTAAAAATGATCACTTTAACAAGTCACGAAGCAATTTAAAGCCAGAAGGACGAAGCTTAGGAGAATCTAAGCCCCTACCCATCGTTCCCATGGTGACAGAACTGCCCTGCTTGCAGTTCCCATAGACACTGTCGCCACAGTCCCCCCTAGTAATCGTATGAAGCTTTATGGCCTCTATAATGGATGACAACCTAAATATTCAGCAGAAGAAAAACGCCGACAAAAACGTAGTGCCCCTGCCTCTTCACGTCTGAAATATACCGGAGACAGCTGCCATCCGCTCACAACCTAATGACTTTCCTACTTTAATCTGAAAGCCAGACTAATTGGAAAATAAAAGCTCGGTGTATTAAGCTAAAATATTACCTTAGGCTGAGCAGCGGTATCATAATCACCCAAAAAATTTGCCAGGACGTTCAGGTTTCATACTAAAACCAGTGACACCAGGAAGTTTTTTTTTTTTAATGTGAGACCGCTTGACGTCACTGAAATAAGCGAACCTTATTGACCGGCACATCTGTGCAAATCGTAGGTGTAGGACAGCATACCTAACAGACCTTTTCATCCGCTGCGTGGAAGCAGTGTGTTCAGGACCGCAGACAACTTCTTGACCTGTATTTTTGACAGTGAAGTTAGCCAAGAAAAAAGTATTTTTGTCGCAGAGTACACTGTAGGCACTTATTCTTGATGTGTTCAGATATAAGGAACGCGCCCCATGCGTAGAGCTTATATACGCGCCCTATTTTTTTTTTGTACTTAATAATAATATTCACTTGTAGAACGCGCCAACTCTTCAGCGGAACTGGAGCCAGTTGAAGAGTTCTCTAAATTTATAGGCTATTTTACCTTCCACTGCTACTGAAGGCTTAACTGTAACTCCTCCTGGAGCTGTACTTCTAAGCATACAAAGTGTCTATACAGTTCTTTTTTATTATTCCTAGGTTGTCGCTGACGTGCAGGCTCGCGTGACACACGTGTCTCTCCCGCTTTTGTGCCCCGCAGACTGCATATTCCAGAAGTCCGTGGAGGGTGAGTACACATTCATCTCGTCGGGCAACGACGCCGTGTGTGCCCTGTACGTCGTCGCGGATCCCGAGTACGTGGTCGAGTTCGAGATCCTGCGCTTCGACGTCAGCTGCACCAAGGGGGGCCTACTCACGGTGAGTGACGGCAGTGAGCAAGAGCAATGCGAACGTTACGGAATCGTCCACCTGTCCCACATACCCTGAAAGTATACCGAAGCGGCTAAAGCTCACGACAAAAAGAAGAAAAAAAAAGAAAGGTGTCAGGTGTAAGTGAGAAATGACCATGTTATAAGCAGGCTACCCACAGTATCAGCGCAGAAAAACACGGGGAGCATGTGAACGTTTAATATTACGCACAGCTGTGATTGCATACAAGCACATCCAGACAGTAAGTACGTTTACCGCAATGTCACTACACGCATACAAAAAGGTAAAAAAACTGAGAGTTCTTGTAATTATTGGGACGTATAATTCTTCCTTCTTTGCATTTCCATTAAGACATGTCGATCCCATAAATGTAGGGATGCATGTGCTGGGATTTATATTATCGTAACACAACTTTTTTTATGTCCTGCATAGTTGCAATTTAAGTTGACCTAAAGAGAAAGATGGTACTTGTTTATTCATATTGGTGATAATAATGTCCAATTAGTAGCATTCTTTTTTCCTTGCCCAACAGATGAGATGATAGTAACTAATTCTCCAAATTATGAACCCTCTTTTTAGCTCTAAAATATTAGCTTGACGTGAGTCCGCCTTATTTCGTGTTTGGCTCAAGCCTACTATTATGCACAAGTCTCCGGGAGAGAAAGAGAGAGAGAGAGCGAGTAAACTTTATAGAAAAGAGCACACGAGCGTAGGTAGCTCTTCCGCTTTGGAGTGGGTAGTCCCCTCAATTCAAGAGTCCAGCAGCCTTAGATGCCTTTCTCGCTGGGTTGACCAAGTTGAGCTGGTCCATCCAGTAGGAGCTGGACAACGCTGCCTCCCATTGCCGTGTGGTGGAGTGTGTTACGGGTGTGAGCTGTGGCGTGCTTGCGCAAGCCCATACCGTGTAGTAAAGCGTTGCGCATTGATCGCAGTGTGGGCATTCGTAGGAACACAGGGCAGTGTGTATGGCGTGATAAATACTAAAAATGCAGAAATGTGTTTAGAGTTTTCGCCACATTACGGGCGCCTCTCGCGTCTGAGCATTATGGGGTGGCGGTGGTGTTCTTCGTGAAATGCGATAGTGTTATAGGATGTGCGTTTGGGTTAATGGCATGGGCTCGGCGTGGAAACTGCTCGGCGTGACCCTCTCGCGGTTCCCGGTGTGCGTGCACTCGGTCGTAGGTGTGTGCCTGCTGATTGCCGCCTAAGGACCACCCGTGTCCCGCAATCAACATGATTTGTATGTATGGCGGGAGCTGGTGCGCCCAAATCAGAATGATATTGCGGCCCTGGAAAATTTTCTGCATGCGCGCTGGGAGTCCTTCAAAACTATGACGCAATCCCAGCGCGGTCTCGTTGTGATGGCTATAACCCAATCGCTAGTTCCTATACCTCTGCAGCGCTCACTGTGGAAACCTACGACGCGTTTATTTCGGTACCCGTGATTGTTGACTACGCTTGCGACAAATGCGGTGCTTCTTGCGATGCTGGCCGCATCTACGTGCAAGACGTCGGTGTGCTTCTTATACTTCCTCGCGAACGCCTGCGCTCGCGTATGTCGCCGTCCGATGTGGAAGTTCGGGTGCATGTTACGCAATTGGGACGCGCAGAGGCTTGAGGTATATTTTTGTCTTTACTTCTTTAGACGGCTGAACGTAATTCCAGTTTGCTTGACGAGGCACAGTGCAATTATGCCACTTCGCGTTTTCGTTAAATAGTCTCTGCATACATAGCTCGTGAGACACAGGTACTACATTATTCCTGGCGTGGGAAAATGAATGTCGTGTCACGCATTAAGAATGAGTCATTCCGTCCTCCAGTATGAGAACTTCCGGGTCACTTCAGTTATAAACGAACGGCTTCGTCTCTGACTATGCCGTAAACTAACTAGCGATACATCACACCGTATTCAAGGTATAAAATAAAGCCACTTCATCCCTGCTTTTCTTCTGGGAGGGCTATTGCGAATGATTGCGAGGCGGAAGCAAGCAACAACAACAACAACAACAAAAGAAACAGCTCGTACCACACGTTATCGAGATGTCGCGCCGGTTCTTCAAGCGCCAAAAGTCAATTAACTAGGGACAGGCCCCGAGAGCACTTCCTTCAATAATTTGGCAAAAGCTCGCCCCGTCGGTGCCGAGAAATTTAGAATGTTTTGCAATGCCGCGCGCGATGTTTCGCTTTTCGCGAGAATGTGGCGGGGCTGCCATGCTTACTTCAGTTGGAAGCGAACCGGGAGAGCTAGCGTAGAAGACCGGGAGTTTCGTAATTAGAAGTTGCTCTGGCGAAAGCGTCGGCAATCTGCCTTTTTCATGTTCCTGTGCTGCCCTCTGACTCACGCTGGTGGAAATGTTTTGGAAGAGTGCAGAGGCTTTCACCGGTTGATTCGTATACCGGCACCCATGTTGAGTGTGTGTCGGTCGTGCGTTTCGCGGATCGCGATTATTTATTAATGGCTTCTCCGGTGCAGCATGTCGTTCACCCATCGGCTAGTGCTAAGAGTGCTGCCGATACAGGCACGCTTAGTACCGTGTACCGACGCGGCTTTCTTGGAGTTTGTTGTCACTGATGTCTCCGCTTGCACCTCGCCTTTTGTATTCCTTTTACACCTTCATTAAACATTTCGCATATTCGAGAAGCCTTTGAGCGCGCAGCCTTCCACGTCGGATTTGCTGAAGCGGTGCATTTGTTTACATGGACATCTACTTCCACAGGTCACTGTTAGCTTCGGATATTGTAGAAACGACCGAATCGCTGATATGGAATAATGTCAAAACGTAGAAAAGCAAACATATCTGCGCATATAAGCCGTTTTGTTCCATCGCGAGACGAATCGATATGACCGGCCGAGCCACTTAGACAACGGCAGTTGCGATCCACACGCACATATTACGAGCTGGTATTACTGATTCTCGCTTTTGTTTAACTTCATGATACTTACAGTTTGCGCGTGCCATAAAGTATTGTTAGAGAAAATTGTGCTCGGCATAAGACGTCATTTATAGGACGTGTAGTTCTTTCGCAATAACGTTGACGCCATCGCTGGCACCTTTGGTAACTGAGCATGGAGGTTGTTTATGCTGCTGTACCGAATGCACCGCCACATTGTTTCTCGTTTGACGCAGAGGTAAACAGTGCATTTTTGAATTAAGGATTGTGTCAGCATAACAACACGTGCAAACCAACCCATCTACGTAGCGAATGCGACGGGCAGCCTTCAGGAACGGTGACGTACGTACGTACATACATATGTTGGCACAGCACTGTGTCGCCGCTTGCCGCTTATTGTGTATGCGCCGAGCGATGTGAATAATAGTTGATATCAAATCACTATAGGGCCACAACTGAACTATAAGAGAGGTTTCTCTAGTCTTAACTGCTTATTTTTTAAGTTCATGTCCATAGGTAGCGGGGGCCCGAAGTCGACGGAGCCTGGAGGACAAAAGGAAACTACGCTAAGCAGAATCAACATGGGCTCAAACTTCGTGTGCACGGCTTGAGAGGACTGAAGCTGGTGCATTTCAACTTTGAAGTCGTGTCGACGCATTCTGAGTGCAAATAATCATATATAAAAGGGAATACCCTGCGGCTATCGCATTGTCGGTTCGACGGCGGATCGCGTGGGGTTCGATCGGTCGAGCGATTATGGTCGGCACGCTGACTTTGTCGGTGCCGCTGACAAGAAATCCCTTCGCCCTACAACTGGCGCCCGTCGGTTGCATCGTTGTCGGCATGTAATGATAAAATGGTCTCAGCGACACACTGTGCGGAGTAGTCGGCCAATCGTTGACGTCAGCGTCTTATCGGTCTCGTATCGACCCAGTGTTACCACGCCTTAAACGAGTACGTGAAGTCAGGCACACGCTGCCACCACCAGCAAGAGGGATCCGACACTGCAAGAAGGCTGCGTCAGCAATACGTGACGTTTTGAAAGTGTCGCCCAAGTGTAACGCAGGGGTTTGTCGATAAATTTGATAGCCATCAATGGAATGCGGCAACTACGTGGTTCACGGTGCAGTCTGGACGAAGCCCTCGCCACTTTCTGTTTTAAAGTGGAGTTGCGTTCTTACGCTATACGCGCG
Source organism: Dermacentor variabilis (assembly GCF_050947875.1). NCBI lineage: Eukaryota > Metazoa > Arthropoda > Arachnida > Ixodida > Ixodidae > Dermacentor > Dermacentor variabilis. The sequence goes on along the minus strand of NC_134572.1, from coordinate 116,903,460 downwards.
TTTTTGGCACCGCACCGATGTTGAGCTATGGAGCAGTGGAGTTCGAACCAACGCGTTACACTGCACAAGTGTTCGCTGCAGTGCGCGCCCGTGTGCCTTTCTTTTTCTTCGGGGGGGGAGGGTGGTACTTTCCCCCTATATCTGGCCGCGCTGTCGCGCGCGCGTCCCTTCCAAAACGTTTCGCGGCTAAACTGCTATAGGGCAGGGCGCATGCGCCGTCGCGCCATGAAAAAAAAAGCGGATTACTGCACGTGTTTCGTTTTGTTTTCTTGTTTTTGTAGGAGTAAAGCCAACTTTTAACAGCAAACATATTCTGTCGTAGATCGAGGCTGGCACCCCCGATTTGTTGCCGCCAGACTATAGAAGCAAAGTGCTAGGATTTCATTGAAAGGATATATATATATATATATATATATATATATATATATATATATATATATATATATATATATATATACTAACGACACTAACGTAATTAATAATAATATTTGGGGTTTTACGTGCCAAAACCACTTTCTGATTATGAGGCACGCCGTAGTGGAGGACTCCGGAAATTTTGACCACCTGTGGTTCTTTAACGTGCACCTAAATCTAAGCACACGGGTGTTTTCGCATTTCGCCCCCATCGAAATGCGGCCGCCGTGGCCGGGATTCGATCCCGCGACCTCGTGCTCAGCAGCCCAACACCATAGCCACTGAGCAACCACGGCGGGTACTAACGTAATTCATGCTCAGAGATGACATTAAGAGCTTCGGCATTAAAAAGTTTCAGCAGTTTTAGCTCGTGCGCAAATGTATTAGGGATTGCGGTATGCCGGCCTAACGTGGTAGTGTACGCTGTCACAACAACATTAGCGACTCCTGCAGTCGCAGTGCCTACACCTGCAGACAGAGACCCGAACACAACCAACGCCCTGGTCCGACAAGGAAGTTAAAGAAGAAATATCAAAACGCTAAAGACTCTCCAGACTAAACCGCCATACAAATGAAAAGGAAACCACTGAGAAAGCCAATGCGTGGCAAGCCTACTTAAACCAGAAACAAAAGGTTAAACAATTGGTAGCCAAAAAATTCGACACCGCCTTCAAGCAACAAGAAAGCCACAGAATAAAGGAACGAAAACATTTCAGTCAAAGGTTCTGGATGTACATTGACTCCCTGCAACGGAAAGAGACCACATTGAAAATAACTGCTCTACGCACTGGTCTTGAAAACACAGGAAAAGATGGAAACATACCTGACATCACACTTCAAAACACTCCAAGACAATCCACAAGATCACACACCACAATCCTTAAACACAGCGACTGATAAAATGAAGAGGACAAAAAAAAAAGAACATAGCATACTGAACCCAATATCCACAACAGAACTGAAACGAGGCATCAGCGACCTTAAAAACCAAATAGCAGTAGGCCCCGATGATATCCCCAACGAATTCCTGAAAGCACTAAAGACAAAAGCAAGAGAGGGACTACAACACTACTTCAACAGCATCTTTGAGTCGTGTCAAATCCCACCAGCATAGAAAGAGGCAAAAGTGACCCTGATGCACAAGGGCAAAGGAAAAACCAATTAGCCACTACGCTACCTATCATTCTGTCTCTGGGGGCGTCGGCACTAGGACACTGTAATAGTTTTTTTTTCTTTCTTTCATGGTATTTATTATAGTTGCATTCAACCATTCGACCAGACGTTCACCAGTTCTGCATAGTCAGAGAATGGAGGGCACATTGAAAGTCACACACAGAAAAGGTAGCGTTCATACTGTGAGTAGAAACGTTCGTGTCACTTTAGAAGGGTGGCAAGGATAAGCACCTCAACAAAATAGGGTACCAGTCCGGTTGTACACAGAGTCCATCATAAACCTGCTTTAGGTGTAGTGTCATTTGGATGAAATTTGCCCTTGTAGGTACAACCGTTTCGGCGTTGCGGTCCATCATTCGCGTTTTCCACAAACTGTGCATTCCCATTACAAAAAACATATCGAAAGGCGCACTATTATCACAGGTTGGTAGCAGGTATCGCACAGTATGAGCGTTAATATCAAAGTCTTTCTTTAAAGTCCGTTGGAGGACATCCCAAAATAGGATGGCGTCGGTGCAGCTAATAAAACAATGTTCAATTGTCTCTGGTACATCACAAAGGCGACAGTTAACAGAAAAAACAAAGATACCCTTTTTTTGTAGCCATGTTTTAACCGGTATGGTTTCACTATGAACTTTATAAAAGAATATTTTGCAGCAAGGGGATAAATACATTTTGCGAACTCGCTTTAGCACATCGTGGCCTGGCAATTTAATGTATATTGATCGGTAAAGTGGAGGCGGAAATAGCATGGATAGTAAGTCTTTGTACAACGTTTTGCGCGACACAGAATACAAGTATTCAGTGGAAAACCGAACTGTCAGGAAACGAACCGCCAAGTAAACTTCTTGCATGAACCCCCACAAGCATAAGCGCGAAGAAAAACGTGAAGAAACAACTAAATCAGGTAACACATTAACAAGTGTGATTTGCATGTATGAACGAATTACAGGATGGGAAGTATCGCGAAAATAGAAGAAACGAGACACTATTTGCCGCACATAAAGATGTACTAAGCCCAGCCCACCTTCACTAACAGGCCTAAAGATATTGCTACGGAACAGCCGCCACAGTGTGGCTGCACTGAGGAGAAGGAAGACGACGTGGCCACCGCTTGATATAGCGTCGCCATCATTGCCACCGCTTGTCTACGTGTAAATATATTGTAGACTCGTACGTCAGCTACACGTAACATTAATTTGGTGGAGGTGGACGTTCCCCGTACCCGTCATGGAGCTTCGCAGCGGTCGCAACGGCGACAGTGCAATTTCGGCTCCTGCTGGCGGCACTTCCTCTACGCAACCGTCTCCGCCTGCAGCCCCGACCTACGTCGCCATTTCCCCACCTCGGGATCCTGGTGTTTTCAACGGAGTCGGCAGTCCTGATGTTGACGACTGGCTCCGCTTATACGAACGTGTCAGCACCAGTCACAGGTGGGATTCGACTATTATGCTCGCGAACGTTGTTTTCTACCTCGACGGAGCTCCACTTGCATGGTTCCAGACTCACGAAGAGGAGATCTCGAGCTGGGATCTCTTCAAAGAGAAGCTCCGCGACCTTTTTGGCAATCCCTTCGGTCGTCAAGTCAATGCCAAGAAAGCCCTAGCCACACGTGTACAGACGTCGACCGAGTCCTACGTGTCCTACATTCTCGACGTCTTGGCCCTTTGTGCCAAGGCTGACCCGACCATGTCTGAGGACGATAAGGTAAATCACGTCCTCAAAGGGATTGCTGACGACGCCTTCAATTTACTGGTGTTTACCAACGTCACCAGCATCGATACGATCCTCAAGGAGTGCCGCCGTCTTGAGCATGCTAAAAGCCGCCGGTTATCCCAGCACATCACGCGACTTCCCAACACAGCTGCTACGTCATCCTGTGACGACCTCTTCCACCAGCCGTCGCGATGTGACAACTTGACCCGCATTATTCGTCGTGAGGTCGAAGCGGCACAACCGGCGGCCCCTTCATTTCCGTCACCTGATCATTCTCCGATGACAATCTCCTTGATCCAGGCCATCGTCCGTCAAGAGTTATCCAACGTCGGCCTGCACTCCATTCGTTCCGCATGCTCGGAACCTCTCTCTCCACGCACGGCCCCACCGCGACCTTCTTACTCTTATGGACAGCGCAACCCCTCCGACTGGCGAACCGTGGACGACAAGCCGATCTGTTTTAACTGCCGACGCATTGGACATGTCGCTCGCCACTGCCGCAGCCGCTGGACTTCCCCCACACGCTATTCTCCTAATTACCACCCTCGCCCCTCTAGTGCGTCCTTTTCCTTCGCCCCTTCTATGCCCACCCCATCATCTGACCCTGCGACGCCTTTGACACGACCCCGCTACTCCCGCTCGCCTTCTCCCTCCCGTCGTCAATCTCGCTCGCCCCCGTCTCACCGTGCTCCTTCTCCGACCTACTCGCCGCACCCCCGACCGGAAAACTAGACAGCGCAGCTTCTGGAGGTGAAGCTGCAAAGACGACATTGGCTCAAAATCCTCGCTTCACCTTACCGACGAACAAGAATCTTTTGGACGTTCTCGTCGACAATGTTCCTGTGTGCGCGTTGATTGACACCGGGGCGCATGTGTCCATTATGAGTGCTGCTCTTCGCCGTCGGCTCAAGAAAGTTCTGACGCCTGCCCCGAACCGATTTGTACAAGTCGCCGACGGAGGGACTGTCGCTATTGTTGGCATGTGCTCTGCCCGACTCACCATTGCTGAGAGACACACCGTCGTTCTCTTCACCGTCATCGAGCATTGCCCTCACGAACTCATTCTCGGTCTGGATTTTCTTGCCCATCATTCTGCCCTCATTGACTGTTCGGCCGGCTCACTTCGCCTTGACTTGCCTCTTCTTGCCGACCCTGTGGACCCGCCTCCCAGCCATCTGAGCTGCATAGATTTTATTCGCCTACCACCTCACTCTATGACACACGTAGACTTGTTGTCCTCACCAGCTGTACCTGACGGCAATTACGTGGCCGCACCAATTCCGGCCGTTATGCTTACACATGGTGTTATCGTGCCGCACACTGTGCTGAAAATTACTGGTAACCGCACCTGCCTTCCACTCGTCAATTTCGCGCTAACCGCGCAAGTTCTGCCTCAGGGGATCTCCTTGGCTATAATTCGCGCTTTGCAGGAGGATGAGGTCGAGCCATTCACAGTGGAAGATCGTTACAGCTCAGCCCATACCGTGACGTCATCGCACAGTACTGACGTCGACATGAAGAAGATGGTCTCCTCTGACCTTACACCTGCTCAAGCTGCAGCCCTTTGCCGCGTTCTTGAAGGCTATCGTGACATTTTTGACTTTGACAATCGACCCTTAGGTCGAACGTCCGTCGTGACCCATCGCATAAACACTGGCGATGCGAACCCTATTCACCGTCGTCCATATCGTGTTTCTGCGTCAGAACGAGCTGTTATCCAACAGGAAGTCAAAAAGATGCTTGCAAAGGACATTATCGAGCCTTCCTGTAGTCCCTGGGCTTCTCCCGTCGTACTTGTCAAAAAGAAGGATGGAACGTGGCGTTTTTGTGTAGATTATCGCCACCTGAACAAAATCACAAAAAAGGACGTGTACCCTTTGCCACGTATTGATGACGCTCTAGACTGCCTGTACGGTGCCACTTATTTTTCTTCTATCGACTTACGGTCCGGATACTGGCAGATATCCGTCGACGACATGGACAGAGAGAAGACTGCATTTGTTACCCCTGACGGCCTTTATCAGTTCAAGGTGATGCCTTTCGGTCTCTGTAACGCGCCCGCCACCTTCGAACGAATGATGGACTCTTTGCTTCAGGGGTTCAAGTGGTCCACCTGTTTGTGCTATCTGGACGACGTCATCGTTTACTCACCCACATTTGACACGCATCTAGACCGCCTTTCAGCGATTCTTGACGTGTTCCGCCGCGCCGGTCTCCAGTTGAACTCGTCCAAATGTCACTTCGCTCGCCGCCAAATCACCGTCCTTGGACACCTCGTGGACGCCAGAGGCGTGCGACCTGACCCGGACAAGATTCGCGCCGTTACGAACTTTCCTGTTCCGAAGTCTACCAAGGACGTTCGTAGTTTCGTAGGGCTGTGCTCATATTTCCGACGCTTTGTGAAGGATTTTGCGACCATCGCCCGTCCCCTTACCGACCTCTTGAAGAAAGACGCCCTATTTTCTTGGGGACCTGACCATGCCGCATCTTTTTCGCAGCTCATTACTCTCCTTACCACGCCTCCAATTCTGGCCCATTTTGACCCGTCTGCTTCAACGGAAGTTCGAACTGATGCCAGTGGTCACGGCATAGGAGCAGTATTAGCACAACACCAGCGTGGACATGATCGCGTTATCGCCTATGCCAGCCGACTTCTATCACCCGCCGAGCGCAATTATTCAATCACAGAGCGCGAGTGCCTCGCTCTTGTGTGGGCTGTTGCCAAGTTTCGCCCATACTTGTACGGACGCCCCTTCTGTGTCATCACTGATCACCACGCGCTCTGCTGGCTATCCTCGCTCAAGGACCCCACGGGACGACTCGCTCGCTGGGCGTTACGCCTGCAAGAATATACCTTCTCCGTGGTATACAAGACGGGACGCTTGCACCAGGATGCCGATTGTTTGTCCCGCTACCCCGTCGACGACCCGGCTGATGCGGACACCATCACTTGCGTTTTCTCTCTGTCCAAGTTGCTCGAAATCGGCAATGAGCAACGCCGCGATCCTTCCTTACGAGCCCTCATCGACCATCTGGAGTCAACGCCTGGCGACGCCTCTCTCCGGATGTTTCTCCTTAAGGAAGGGACACTATACCGCCGCAATCTCGATCCACACGGCCGTGACCTTCTGCTCGTAATTCCATCCCACTTGCGGTCGACTGTCCTCCAACAACTTCACGACGCTCCCGTGGCTGGACACTTGGGCGTCTCGCGCACATACGACCGTGTACGCCGTCGCTTCTTTTGGCCGGGTCTCGCTCGCTCCGTGCGGCGCTACGTTGCCACTTGTGAGCCCTGTCAGCGCCGGAAGAAGCCTTCCACACCTCCAGCTGGATGTCTTCAGCCGATCGACATCCCACCGGAACCCTTTTTCCGTGTTGGTCTAGACCTTCTTGGACCGTTCCCTCTCTCGGGCTCCGGAAATAAATGGGTCGCCGTCGCTACTGATTATGCTACGCGGTACGCAATCACCAGAGCCCTCCCGACAAGTTGTGCTACTGACGTTGCTGACTTTCTGCTCAATGACATCATTTTAGTGCACGGTGCCCCGCGCCAATTACTCACTGACCGTGGCCGCAGCTTTCTGTCGGCAGTCGTCGAGGACATCCTCCGCTCCTGCTCGACTAAGCACAAGTTCAGCACGTCCTACCACCCACAGACCAACGGCCTCACGGAGCGCCTCAACCGGACCATCACCGACATGCTATCCAAGTACGTCGCGACCGACCACCACGACTGGGATCTTCACTTACCATATGTGACGTTCGCGTATAATTCATCGCGTCACGACACCGCCGGCTATTCACCATTCTATCTCCTATATGGCCGAGAACCCGCGTTGCCCTTGGACACATTGTTGCCCTCGGCCACACGTTCATCCACTGAATACGCCCGCGACGCGATCGCACACGCCGACCACGCGCGCCAGCTCGCCCGCACCCGTCTCGAGGCCTCGCAGGAGCATCAGAGACGCCTCTATGATTGCCACCATCGCGACGTACAATTTACTCCGGGTTCTCTGGTGCTCCTCTGGTCCCCCATTCGACGTGTGGGCCTTTCCGAAAAGCTGCTGTCCCGCTACACTGGCCCATACCGTGTGGTGCGACAAGTGACCGATGTCACGTATGAAGTCATCCCCGCCAGCCTCTCAGCGTCATCGTCGGCTGCAAGTGACATCGTTCACGTGGCGAGGCTAAAGCCATATCACACACCTTCCGCCGCGGATGTGTAGATTAAGCACCGGGACGGCGCTTCTCCTGCCGGGGGTGATGCTACGGAACAGCCGCCACAGTGTGGCTGCACTGAGGAGAAGGAAGACGACGTGGCCACCGCTTGATATAGCGTCGCCATCATTGCCACCGCTTGTCTACGTGTAAATATATTGTAGACTCGTACGTCAGCTACACGTAACAATATTATCGCGCCTCATGGGCTCAAAAGTTGAAGACCATACGAAGGTTGCAAAGATACGGTGAAAGCGTTGGATGTATAGCCTAGCACAATGGATAACTTGCAATACATAGAAAATTTTTGTTGCCAAGAACTTATTGCAGGCTTCGGCTTTTCCAAAAATAGAAAGTCGTTGTGGAACGAATGTCTGGGCGTAATTTTGAAGTACCGAAACCCGTTCTTTCCAATAGTGTGCGCTTAATTTATATGCGTCTAGCGGCACGCCAAGATACTTTGGCGGGACATCAGTCTACTTAACGCCTGCAAACTGTTCTGGTGTATAGCACCATGAGCCAAACCATAAGCCTAAACTTTTTGAGGAGTTCATTCGCGCTCCTGATACGCTGCCAAATTCTTCTATTTTCGATACTACTTTTTCAACACTGGACTTATCCGTGCAGAAGAACGCTAGATCGTCTGCATAAGCTAAGACTTTAACTTCATTACCCAGTATATTGAAGCCATGGATGTTACTGGACTGAATTACGCTTAAGCATAGCGGTTCCAGGTAAAGGGCGAATAGTAGTGGGGACATCGGGCAGCCTTGTTTTACTGATGAGCAAATAGAAATGGGTTCGGAGAGTTGGCCATTAATAACTAAACGTGTAGTACAACAGGTGTAGCAAAGCCTAACGCCTTTAAGCACAATGGAGCCAACATTAACATGCTCCAGAAGGGAAAATAAATAGGAGTGACTGACACGATCAAAAGCTTTAGCAAGGTCTACCTGGAGCATTGCAAGCTGCTCAGTGGAACCATAACAGTATTGAAGAAGGGTACGGGCGATATGTATGTTGGTTTGGATTGATCGGCCCCTGATTCCACATGTCTGATGGGAACCAATTAGAATTGACATCGCAAATTGCAATCTATTAGATAGAACTTTCGCAAAAATTTTGTAATCCACGTTTGACAATGTGATTGGTCGATAGCCTTCAACGGAACGCAGTTTCTCTCTATCTGAACTTTTGGCAATTAAAACTGTGTGGGTTTTGCAAAAAGACTGCGGAAGGGCGTCAATCTCTAAACTTGAAATAAAAATATCCAATAATATGGGGCTGATAATTGATTTGAAAGCTTTGTAAAATTCACATGAAAGTCCATCGGGGCCGGGTGTTTTCGACAAAGGCAGCTGATCAATAGCTAGCTCAATTTCTTGAATCGTAAGGCTACCACTGATGACTGCACAGTCATCATCCTGTAATGGTTTAACAAGAGATACAAAACTCTCTAAAACTCGTCCGGAGGGGCACTAAACAACATAGTGTAGAAAGTTTCGAACTGAGAAATTACGTCATTAGTATTTGTTACAAGACTACCTTCGGAGTATATTTCCGGAATTACTTTGGAAATACCGTGACGTCGCTCGTCAAGTAAAGCTTGACGTGTTGGTTGCTCAGATTGCAGAGCACGCCTGTTTCGAGATCGAATTCGCGCACCTCTGTAACGTAGCGCGTCATACTTTTGTAACTCACATTTAATGTTTTCTATGTCAACAATGTAAGTGCCTGGCATTTCGCATTCAATCTCATAAAGGCTACATAGGCTCTTAAGAAGCGTTTTTTCTTCATTCTTTCTATAGAATGATTTCACCGATCCAATTTCTATAGCCACTGCACGAACCTCTTGTTTAAAGAGTTCCCAAGCAGCAAATAATGGCAAGTCACTAGAAAGAGAATTGGCTAGAGCCATGCGCACGCGATTAATAAATTCCTGATCATTTAGGAGCTCAGAGTTAAGCTTCCAGAGTGCCCACTGTGGTCGGAAATTAGTTACAAATTTTTCACCAATGTTTGCGATAACCATACAATGATCAGAGAATGAAACGGGGATAGTAATGCAGGATAGTCCTCGAGAGAGGAGCGATGAAGAAACATAAATCCGATCAAGGCGGGGGTAGGAATGACCTTGAATTCTTGTATAAGAGCGAGCTCCCTGTCCCGACACTCCTATATCAACGAGCCCTGCATTTTCTATTATGTTAGACAAAACTTCACCACTCCTGTCCCGCTGAGTGTTAATGCCGCTTCGATCGTTGGGATCACATACACAATTGAAATCTCCCATTAAAACAATGCAGCGATCACAGTCCAATAGACTAGACACAGTATCAAATAAAAGAGTTCGTTTTGCAGCGTCATTAAATGCATAGACGTTGACTATGCGCCATGGCACACCCTGCAACACAAAATCACAACATATATATCGACCTTCAGTGTCGACATGATAACTAAAAGCTGAATAAAGTAGGCTCTTTTTCAGAAACAGGAAACAGCCCGCAGATAAACCAAGAGCGTGTGAAACGCAAACATTATACTCAGACAGAAAAGGTCGCAAAGCCCTTTCTGTCTCGTCATCACGCTCAATCTTCGTCTCCTGCACGGCGACGAAGTCGACGCGCTTCCTAGACAGAAGCCGGCGAAGCTGCGCCTGTTTCTGCAAAGACCGAAGGCCTCGTACGTTCAAGGTTGCGAATAGAAGTTGCTGGGACAGGGCCATGGTGACTACCAACTATTTGGACCTAATGATCTATGTGATCGGTCCTAGAGGGCAACGGTGAGGCTCCCTCCGAAACCCCACCTGGCCTTCTGGACCGTGATCGACGGCACTTTCCTGAGTGTTTCGATGTTTTGCGGCGACGTGCTTTTCTTGTGGTACTGGTCGTCTCGCTGTCTGTGCTTGATTCCGATCTGTTAGTCGCACGGCGCTTCGGAACTGAAGTATCCGCGTTACTTCGTCTGTCCTCTGCCGGCTCAGCGCACGTGTCGAGACGCTTGGGTGCATCAGGTGAGTCGTCTCCGGCTCCCTCATTCGCTTGCTGGGCAGCAGCTGGCTCCGTGGTAGCGGGTGCTCCTTTGGGTTGTTGCTTCGGTTGGTCATCTTTCTCTTCGCTACTTTCGTTTTTCACGGGCAGTTCTGCGATGCCATTGTGACTGTCTTTAACAGGCAGAGGGGCCTTACTGGCACAGCGGGTCTCCGCGGAAGAGGGAATGTCTCCCGTCGCGTCAAGAACCTCCGTAATGTCCATTATGTGTTCTTGCAAGCTTTCATCCGGAGGCTTTGTTCTGTGTCGTAACTTATCGGCGTATGTTACGACACATTCTTCAGATGTGTGACCAAAGCGTCGGCAGGTTTCACAACGCGGGGTTCTGCAGTTTCGACGAATGTGCCCCACCCTGTTACAGCGCAGACAAAGTGGGGGCCGGCCTGGAATTAATACGAGACTCTGCACTCCAAAAACAGACAGTAGATGTGGAACGTCCCCCACGCTCACTCCATCGGCAAGAGTCAACACCACGTCCCGATTTAGCGTACGCATTTATTCCATCTCCGATACTCTCCAGCTTTCTGCTGATATAGACTTGACTTTCCCGTAAGCCTGAAGCGCATCTCGAATATAGTCATCTTCCAAACGCTCAGGAAGCCACAAAAGCTTCATTTGAACTTCCGTGGGCTCAGGATCAATGACGACGCAGCGTCTACCTTTTACGGATAATTCCCCGCATGCGACTAGCTTTGATTTTGTCATCCCTGATTTGCACGTCATCATCCACACGTGCGACATCTGAAATTGTCCGATGGAACTTATTTCCTTCAGGTCAATAACGTTCCGAAGGGCGTCTCTGAAGTCTTGGGCTCTGTACGGTCGACCACTTAAGTCAGCATGCAGGAAAACGGAGTCCACAACCAGCTTACCGGTAGGAAGACGGGGTAACACAACACGGTAGTCATTGCTGCTGGCTGAAGCCTGAGCAGCACCTCGGCCAGGGGCCGATAAAACCTTTGAAGCGGAGAACATGAGAAAAGCGACCGTTCGGAACGCCGTCTTCTTCTTTCTCCTAGGACACTGTAATAGGAACGTATGTGCTGCCATATATAATTCTGTAATGACAACATGAAGACTTCCATGCTAATTTTACTATTTTATTTTCCACAACAAGAAACTAAAAATATTAACTTATACATTTAGGAAACTACAGCATGAAAATTATTATTAACGATTAGAATTCATTTAATATCTCATTTTCAGTAAAGAAATCCTATTTAGGTATTAATTCTTTTTCGACCCACTGCGCCCGATTCATGGCTAATCCCCCGTAGTGGGCTGCGCTATATCTACAGGCACCAAACCAAACCAAACCAATTGAACAACTAAATTCCTACCACCCGATATCTATACTGAGCAATGTACAAAAGCTGTTCAGCGCAATCCTCAACCGAAGACTACAAAAGTTCTGTGAATCAAATAGCCTATTCACAGAGCCTCAAAACGGCTTCAGACTAAACTGCAGGACAAGTGACCATATATTCACTCTCACCCAAGCTATGGAGATGAAAAATAAGGAAAAATCAACGCTATATCTGGCTTTCCTTGATATGGAAATAGCCTATGGCGATTTTCCCCACTCGAGGCTTTGGCAAAAACTACTGAGCATTGGACTAGATTGTAAAAGCCTAGACCGGCTCAAGAACCTATACACAGATTGCACAGCAGTGTATACACTACAAGAACTAAGGTCGAAAAAAGCCGAGCTAAAGATAAGACTTAAGCAAGGATGCCCGTTGTCCCCAACATTATTCAACATATACATCACACAGCTACTCCAAACGTTAGACGATGAGGGACCAGGCCTCCGCCTGTCCACGATAACGACTGACAAGCAAGAAGAATACACCAAACTTTCATGTCTGGCATTCGCTGACGATACTGTGCTGCTAGCAGAATCAGCAGCTGACCTTCAACACCAGCTCGACACCTGCTCCCAAGTTACAGGAAACGACCAGCTAAGGTTTAACACTGACAAAGTACAGTGGGTTGGAATAAATACAAGTAACACTAGCGACGAAATCACCTTCCAGAGGAACCTCATCAAAAAAGAACATCGGAATAAAAATACCCCGGCGTAACTCTCAGCGACCAACCAAACTTTCTGGATCCGCATCAAAATGCATCAGTAAAAAAATCTAATCGCCTCAAAGGCCGCATCTGGCACTTGGCCAGACATCCATACAACCCATACACTGTCGGACGCACACTGTGGAAGGGAGTTGTAGTACCAGTGACAACATAGGCAGACGGTGTGCTGGCCTACTCCAGTGAAACCATAAAATACCTGGAGCGTCACCAAACAGAACTAGGCCGCTGGCTGCTAGGGGGCTGCATAGCCACTACAAATGCAGCAGTAAGCGGGGAAATGAGCTGGTCCTCGTACGAGGCAAGGGAGGCAAGGTCCAAATTACAATACGCCGGCAGACTCAAATTCGTGGCAAACACAAATTACAGTCGCAGAATGTACCTACAGCTAAGATACATAAACATCAAGACGGCTTGGATTCGGAACTACACGTCCCTAGACACGAAATACAGCCGAAATTCAAAGCACCACGACACTAAGACAGAGGCAGAGTGGCGCAAGGCCGCCATCAAGGAAATCAATGATGCTGAAAAAACGATTTGGCACACCACACTGACAAAAAAGCAAAGCCTGGCACTATATTACCACCACAAGCCGGAACCGTGCCCATCACCGCACTACCGAGGAGATAGAGGCAGCGCCCTGCTGTTTCAAGCCCGCACTGGCGCTCTTCTCACAAACCAACGCCGCCACGAACTATTCGCCATGGATCCGACGTGCCGCTCCTCCACGTGCTACAACAGTGTCCGAGACTTCCCGCAGATCCCCGATCTTGCCCCCTGGCCGAGAGCTTGGCGCTGACTGGTCTCACCGAGGAGGACCGAACTGCACGCGCCGAGACTACAAAGACCTGGCTAGAACAGTGGGAACGACTGGGCAGGCGAGCCGAAAATCCGGAGGAAAACCCCAGACAGACTAGAGCCCCCCAGTCACAGCGAGCGGCCGCCGATGCCGACCACCTCAGCTACACGAGCTGCTACGAGAGATCGTGGCCGACCAGTGTTTGGATCCCACCGATGGCATCGGTTGTTGGGAACTCGGCGCTGACGCCCGTGGTTGTACCTGGGTCGCAAGCCCCAAGGGTAGCGTTGGCCTGGCGGCCTGGGGTACAACTGGAAGCATCCGAAGGTCCCGGCAAAGCATGAGTCGACTGGTAACAACAAAACAACTTGTTTATTTTAACATCGCAAAGAGTTGGCGGTCAGGTTGACCGAAGTAGAGAGACGGGAGAGCACTTTACTCAACAGAAGAAATCGGAGCCCTCCTTTTGGCGTCCGGGGGCAGCTGTTTTTATACTCTCGCAGTTGAGGGCAAGAAGGAACCCCTCAATAGACGAGCACGTGATTGTACAATGGGCTAAGGTGACGCACACTGCCGCCGGTCGGGCACAATGACTGGAAGGAGAGGGTGACCCCTGCTGTCGCATCGCCTGGTTCGGGCACAATGACTGGAAGGAGAGGGTGACCCCTGCTGTCGCATCGCCTGGTTCGGGCACAATGACTGGAAGGAGAGGGTGACCCCTGCTGTCGCATCGCCTGGTTCGGGCACAATGACTGGAAGGAGAGGGTGACCCCTGCTGTCGCATCGCCTGGTTCGGGCACAATGACTGGAAGGAGAGGGTGACCCCTGCTGTCGCATCGCCTGGTTCGGGCACAATGGCACATACACTCACACACGCACATGAAGACACGTGGCATCGGAACATGCCTGGAAACGCCTGGAAACGCCTGGCGGGGAGCGTTGCGGCGACGCCGAACGGGCCAAAATGTCTGCCGCCCCGCCGCAGTCGCGCCGGCAAAACCGCGTGTCGCAGGCGAAACGCAACAGACCGCCCCGCCGGGGGAAGGAGATCCCGATGGACAGGGGACTGCATCCGCTGTCCGGAGGGATGTCGCTCGATGATGCTCATAACCGAAGTCGGGCGTCCCTCGACGTTTCTTGAGCGCAGCGCACAGAGAAGGCCTCGTTCTCTCGTTCAGGTTCGCACGGGACACCGCAAAGTGACTTCGGGAGAGTTCACATTTTTGTTCTCGTTCCCGGCAAGCGTTAGAACTACGCTGAAACTCAACCGCTCAGTCAGCAAGCACGGCACAACCCTCACTAAGCCCTGCCAGGCTCTTTCCCCTTTTTATACCACTGCCTAGTTCCTTACAGTAGTCTAGCATCACTCAGAACGCGTCCACAAATTGGAAAATTGCACTAGAAAGCATATCATCACTTTGAAACACTAAACAAAAGCAATATGTTAAAAAAAATCCTGCCTCAGGAAGAAAAACATCAGTAACAAACAATTTTGAGGCTGATTCCTACGTTAGGGGCTTCGACTTAAGCCATCGGCGTTACCGTTGAGACTCCCCTTTTTGTAACGCACCTCAAAGGAATATTGTTGTAAAGCGAGGCTCCAGCGCAGGAGGCGGCCATTTTTGGGAGAGATGGTCTGCAGCCATTGGAGAGGGCAGTGATCCGTCTCAATGATAAACCTCGAGCCGGCTAGATAGCATGACAATTTCTGAACGGCCCACACGAGACATGCACACTCTTTCTCGGTGGCGCTATACTCCTGCTCACGACTGGTCAGCTTACGACTAGCATACAGGACGGGGTGTTCTACTTCTCCCTTTTCCCGTTGGCACAGTACAACGCCCATGCCTCGCTCACTAGCATCGCACTGAACAATGAACCCTTTTGTATAGTCTGGCGATCGTAGCACAGGCTGGTTTGTTAGGGCACTCTTTAGGGCGCTAAAAGCTCTTTCCTTTGTCTCGTCCCAGACGACTGTTTGAGGCTCTGACTTTCTTAGAGCATCCGTCAGGGGAGCCGCGATATCAGAGTACCTGGGGATGTACCTCTGATAGTAGCCGGCGACACCTAAGAACGACCGAATATCGGTCTTTGTGCGCGGTTGCGGAAAGTCTCGCACAGCGGCCACTTTTATTTCAGAGGGGCGGCGACGACCCTGACCAATCACGTGACCGAGGTAGACAACCTCGGCCTGTGCTAACTGGCACTTAGGAGCCTTTACTGTCAAGCCCGCTTCGCGCAGGCGGGTTAGCACTGCCCGCAAGTGTGCCATATGCTCAGACCAGGATGCGGAGAATATCGCTACGTCGTCTAGATACGGTAAAGCGAATTCTTGCTGTCCCCGCAACACTTTATCCATGAGGCTTGAAAAACAGTATGGCGCGTTCTTCAAACCAAAACTCAACACTTTAGGACGGAATGTTCTTATTGGTGAAATGAACGCCGCATACCTACTAGCCTCTTCTGTAAGTGGAACCTGCCAATAACCCCTGACAAGATCTAGGGTGGAAATAAACTGAGCGCTACTAACTTTCTCAAGGCGCTCCTCGATGTTAGGGATCGGATAAATTTGATCCTTAGTGATGGAATTAAGCCTGCGGTAGTCGACGCAAGGACGAGGTTCCTTGCCCGGTACCTCAACTAAAATCAAAGGGGAGGTATAATCACTCTCACCTGCCTCAATAACACCGAGCTGTAGCATTTTCTTTACCTCAGCCTCCATAATATCGCTCTGGCGGGGTGACACCCGATACGCCTTGGATCGTACTGGCTCTGGGGAGGTAAGTTGTATATCATGAGCAAGTACAGAAGCCCTACCAGGCCTCTCAGAGAACAGACCTTGAAACTCTTGTAATAGCTGGTGTAGTTCGGTTTTCTGCTCAGGCGACAGCGGTGCTTTACTGATAAGGTCACTAATGACTTGACCGGTGTCTTCCCTGTTCGTCACTGAGCCTAGTCCGGGAAGCTCGACCGGAAGCTCTTCAGGAACGTTTACCATCATGCACACCACTGCTTCCCTTTGTCTATAAGGTTTGAGCAGATTACAGTGGTAAACTTGCTGTGCTTTCCGCTTTCCTGGCAGACTTACCACGTAGTTAACGTCCGACAGTTTCTGAACAATTCGTGCTGGGCCCTCCCACTGCACGTCTAGTTTGTTGTTTAGCGATGTGCGCAATATCATGACCTCATCGCCCACCTCAAAACGACGGGCCCTGGCGGTCCGATCATAATAAACCTTGGCCCTCTGCTGGGCCTTTGTCATTGCTTCACCTGACAACTCCTGTGCCCTTCTTAAGCGTTCGAGGAGCTTAAGCACGTACTCCACCACGACTGGGTCGTCGCCCCTACCTTCCCACGATTCTCGAAGCATGCGAAGCGGAGATCGAAGCGAGCGACCGTACACCAGTTCAGCTGGCGAAAACCCCGTAGCCGCATGCGGCGCGGTCCTTAAAGCAAACATCACCCCAGGCAGACACAGCTCCCAGTCAGTTCGTTGTTCAAAACACAACGCTCTCAACACGCGCTTCATGACGGAGTGGAGCTTCTCAACGGAATTCGACTGTGGGTGGTACACGGAGCTGTGTAGCAGCTTTACCCCACACCTTTCGAGAAAAGTTGTCGTCAAAGCGCTAGTAAACACTGTGCCCTGATCTGATTGGATTTCCGCAGGAAAACCAACTCGCGCAAATATGGACAGTAGTGCATTAACTATCTCAACTGAGCTGAGTTCTTTAAGCGGCACTGCTTCAGGGAACTTTGTCGCTGGGCAGATCACAGTCAAAATGTGTCTGTACCCCGTGGCTGTTACCGGCAAAGGTCCCACTGTATCAATAACGAGCCGTCTAAAAGGCTCCGTAATGATAGGTACCAATTTCAACGGCGCCCTTGATTTGTCCCCTGGTTTGCCCACCCGCTGACAAGTGTCACATGTCCTCACGAAATGGTCTGCGTCCCGAAAACACCCTGGCCAATAGTACTCTTGCAAGAGACGGTCCTTAGTTTTCTTAACTCCTAGGTGTCCGGACCACGAACCCCCGTGCGTCAAGCGCAACAGATCCTGACGATAGCATTGAGGCACGATCAGCTGATCGAACTCCACTCCTCGGCGGTCTAGATACTTCCGGTACAGGACTCCACCTCTTTCCACAAAACGCGCATTTTTCCTGGCGATACCTTCCTTGATATTGCAGCGAATGTTTTCTAGGCTGCCATCCTTCTTTTGCTCGGCTATCAAAGCCGACCGGCTGACTTTTAGCAACCTATCAAGTCCGTCTGACGTAGGCGCGATGAGCAAATCTGTAGATAGCTCTTCTAACTTTCCCTTATCGGGCATTTCCTCTCCAGTATCTGGCGCCTTTAACGTTACAGACTCAATTTTATTCAGTTCAGGCGTGCTCTGAATATCGGCTTGCTGCGCCTCTGACCCTTTCTCATTGTTTGATAACGTCGGCCCCGCAACTACCGCCTTTGCAGCGAGCTCCCGAACCTTCGATCTGGTTAAGGCCTGAACGCTAGCCTCACCAAACAAAAGCCCCTTCTCGCGCAGGAGGTGATCGGACCTGTTTGAAAATAGGTACGGGTACTGGGGGGGCAGCATAGATGACACTGCCGCCTCCGTCTCAAGCGCTCCGAAAGGTCCTTCAATAAGCACTTTTGCTACCGGCAGACACACGCTATGAGCTTCCACGGCTTGCTTGATCCACGCGCACTCGCCCGTGAACATATGGGGTTCTACGTAAGACGGGTGAACTACATCCATCGTCGCTGCGGAATCGCGAAGCACTCGGCACTCTTTCCCGTTCACGAGGAGGTCTCGCATGTAAGGCTCGAGAAGCTTCATGTTCTCGTCAGTGCTGCCTATTGAAAAAAACACAACTTTTGGTGTTGTTTCCGGACACTGCGCCGAAAAGTGACCCGGCTTCTGGCACGTATAACAAACGCGCGCTTGCCTCATCTCGAACCGCTTTCTGCGTTCGGCTTCGGCTGCCGCCGTCTCCTTAGGTTCGGTCGCACTGCTTCCACTCGCATCCGCACTACGCGTGTTCCCCTTTGCTCTCATGGGTGTGAACTTCGGCCTCTCAAACTTCGAGCCAAATTCACCCTTTTGACCGTCCTTAGCTCCGCGAGCCCGACGCGTCACAAACTCCTCGGCTAGCTCAGCGGCTTTAGCCACCGTACAAACGTCTGGCCTATCCAAGACCCAGTATCGCACGTTCTCCGGTAACCGACTATAAAACTGTTCTAGCCCGAAGCACTGCAGAACTTTATCGTGGTCACCAAACGCTTTCTCTTCTTTGAGCCACTCCTGCATGTTCGACATAAGCCTATACGCAAACTCTGTATATGACTCACTTTTGCCTTTCTCATTTTCCCGAAACTTCCGACGGAACGCCTCCGCAGACAGCCGGTACTTTTTTAGAAGACTCGATTTCACTGTGTCGAAATCCTCTGCCTCCTCTCTATCCAAGCGAGCGACTACGTCGGCCGCCTCGCCGGGTAACAAAGTGAGCAAGCGCTGTGGCCACGTTTCCCGAGAGAACCCCTGCTTCTCGCACGTTCGCTCAAAGTTAACCAGGAACAAACCAATGTCCTCTCCAAGCTTAAACGGCCGCATCAGGTCAGTCATTTTGAACAATACGCGTTCTCCTGCACCGTGTGCCTGACTTCCATTACGAGCGCGTTCCATCTTTACCTCAAGACGCTTCATTTCCAAAGCGTGTTGACGGTCACGCTCTTGTTGCTCTCGCTCTTTCTGTTCTTTTATTTCGCGCTCCTGTCTTTTTGCAGTCTCCCTCTCTTCAATGGTCTCAAGGCATTCCGACAGCTCGTCATCCTCAGCTTCTAACTCAAGAATAGCCTTTAGCAGTTCAGGTTTTCTTAGTTTGTCTGAGACATCCAGACCCAACTCTCTTGCAAGCTCCAACAATTTCGGTTTGCGCAACGACTTCAAATCCATGGCTGCTCTGAATGCTGCTTTCTCTACTGCTTACTATTGTCTTGCCGCAAACTAACCCGGCAGCAACGACAACCACAATTACCAGCTCTGTTTCTGACACTAACAAAAGCCTGGCAAAGCTCAGAAGAAGAAAGTGCCGCACTCACCAAGCCTCGCAGGCAGGAATTCCGCGCAGTCGTTCCGCTGCAGGCAACCAGTCGTCACACAGGGCTCGTTGCACTGCTCCCGGATCGTCGTTGAGCTGCTCAGCATACAGTCAACTGCATCTCTTCGCTGCTGGCCTCCGTTGTCGCGATCTCACCGCTGGCAGACAGTTGTTTGGAGTC